>NW_028301569.1:6145000-6325000 GCF_042242905.1 Orbicella faveolata
TATAATTTTAGTTCCAAATTTCCTCGGTTTTGGGCTCAGTTCCGCTATTTACACTGCATTTACGCTGCATTTACTCTACTGTCTGGCGATAATGACTTTTAAATGTACAGCTGGGTGCGCGCCGGACGCCTTATTTTTTAAATATACCCAAAGAGCTAGCATCACCAATATCACGACAAGAAGCTCGCTGAGTTTACAGATTCCTCTTTACAAAACCGCCACCGGACAAATGACATTCTTCTATAGAACTGTTTTTATTTATTTACTTATTTATATATTTATTTATTTATTTAATGTTGTACCTTAATTTTGAAAAGCCCAATTGGTACGAATAAAGTATTTATGTTTATGCATATGTAAAAAGCGAATAAGCCGATATTGAATTACTTAGGCCAAAATTTTCATACTTTTCTTGCAGGAGTAAGAGTCGGGGAATGAGACTCAAGAGCATCGATGTCACCAGCATCCGCCATCCTGGAAAATTGCTTCTCCAGAACTTCATAGATCAAAAATGCCAAATGTTTCCTCTTACGTGAAATCACTAAAACGATGAGCGTGTTTGAACTCAAGGCCCTCAAATAGTCACACTGATCTAAAAGGGCTCTTTGATGTTTCCTTTAATTTGGTAACGGCATAAGAAGTGAAGAAAATGTATTTATTATATGGCTAGCTCCTTGAGCGGGGAAGATGAATCAAATGCTGCGCTGTGGTTGGCTACCCGGGCGGGGAAGATGGAGCTATCTTGCCTGCTCGGGACTACCCGCCGTGTTCCGCAAGACAAAGCTTGCTCGGTCAAGATTGCTGGATATTGGCCTCGTTCTTTTTTTTTGCGAGTTTATGGACCTCGACTCCGTCTCGGTCCATAAACACGTAAAAAAAGAACTTGGCCAATATCAGCCGGCTTGATCATGACCGAGCAAGCTTGGTCAATAACCCATATATCTTGACCTCACGCTTGGTCAATAACCCATGTATAGGGCCCATGATCAGGGCCTGTTAGCGCCAGACAGATTCTTCTACATTGAACCTGAAACACCGGACAAAGAAATCGTTCAAGATATTTGATTTCAAAAGAACAAAGTAAATTTCTCAGTCAGTAGCTTCTGCGAAAGTCCATATTTCCCTATTTCCCTTTCCTTTCCTTTTGCAATCGATTTCCTCATCAGTCAACTACAGTAAATAGAAAGGGAGCTAACCTTTATAAATATAGGTGGTTTATGGTCTAAGAAAATGCCATAAGGCTTACAGATACTCAATGTCTCCAACTATAGCTAAATATCTCAGTTACTCCTTCGGATATTACTGAAGAGAGTTTCTGCTTAAGGTAGAGAGATTATATTCTAAAAATAGCAAGAAAATCAGAGATTTCAATTTTGACTAGTGCAAAATGCGCCGCACTTCTTCACGAGAATTCGGCTGGAACAAGGGAAATTGCAATTTTGAACTATACTAACAGCAAGTGGGAACAGATTAAGCTTGTTTTATATTTACTTTAAGCAATGGATACGAAAGAGCTTCAAGGGTTTTGGAATTCAAGACAAGGAAGAATTTCTAGAGGAACTTCAGTGTACTTTCTCTGGGTTTTTATGAACAAGACAGCAATATATCGAGCATTCGGTCACAGGTGGTCTAGGAATGGGAGGAATTTATCAAAAAGACTTGAGGTAAAGCTTTTGAAAAGTTATTCGAAAATCCACGGGACCTGCAAGCATTATTATTATTATTTTTCTTTTCATTATAGAAAATCAGGAGTAAGAATATAAGTGTGATATCTGCATTCTATGGTAAAATTATAAGGCCTATAATAATTGCTATGAAGAGAGTGTTCTGACTCAACAAGCCTTTGAGCTATTTCACGTTTGACCTATCGACTTATGTTTAGGCAGCTAAGCAATGAATAATTGATTTTATTCCGTCCGGTCCTCGGAAGGTTAAGACAGACACGCCTGTGTCAATCTGTGAATAAATATATTCTTAGTTTCTAAGAAAATTTTTAAAGTCATTTTTAAATTCATTCAAAACTTAAATAAAAGTCTCTGATTCGCTTCATTGCTGGACACGATACTGGTGCGTTGAAGATTCTGACTTCCGTCTTCTTTAAATGTTGTTCCATGCTCCTTTAGTTAGATTCAAAACATGTTTTTTGGTTAAAGTTAAACAAACAAAGCGACCGCTCACTCCATGTTAAAAAACGCATCAATAATGGCATTCAGAGCAAAGTAGGTTCAGCTTTGTTCCATTTGACTTCAATAATCATAAAGGACAAGGGGAGCATTTAAAATTAATTTCTTTCAACGAAGGGTAAATTTCTAAGGAGCCTCAATCTTAAGACAGCGTGTTTTCTATTAAATTTTAATTGCAATCTTGACTGTCCAAAGTTCGTATTTAGAATGGAAAAACGGCTTTCATTGCGTCCTCCTTTTGTTAACCCATTCGATATCTGATTTGCTATTACCTAACAATTGACTCTAAACGTTTAAATGAGAGCTTCGGTTTGTTTTCCCACGTGATGTTCTCTAGAGAATTGTTCTTTTGTCCATCTCAAAATTATTCATTCATATACATGCAATTATTTAAAAATTTGAAAGCAAGAATTCTTACGAGTACCATTACGTGGTCTACAATGGGAAAAAAAACTTCCCAAGCTAAGGGGGTCTTTAGGTCCAGATGAGGTCAACTCATAACAAGCTATAGCAGAGAGCTGAGAATTGCCTTTTATATTTGTCCACTGCTTGAGGTCGCACAGAGTTTCACCCGCTCTTATTTGCAGATAAAATCTCAACATTTCAATTTTCATCAGTTAAACTGATTTCCAACCATATAATTTTCTTCGTTAGTCTCCACTACCTCTTATTTTCTCTACCTCTCGTTCTCTTTCTCTTTACCTCCCACTTAATTAGAAATTATTTGGATTCTCTGAAGAGGGAAATATTCGGGAACCCCGATGTTGTCATGGAGTACCCGCTCCAAGAAATGCATGATAGTTACCCGCAGGAATCCCGAGCAAGCGCGTACGCCGAGAATATGAATATCCGCCATTTTGTGATGTTGTTGAATGTTTTTTTGTGTAAGAGGTGAAATCGCACTTCGCGACAAATGCATTGTCCATATAAGCTTTGTCGCATGTCCTGAGGTAATCGCAATTTAGCATTTTCTTATTACTCGAGCCGTTTTGTCTTGGTTGCCAAAAGGGGCGTCATGGTGCCAGGTGTTCCTATCGTAGAGCGTGGAAACTGGGGATGAGAATGCGACGGCTTGCTTTCTTCGTCAACAACGTAGTATACAGAAATGAGAATTCTCTGTTTTGTGAAAAGCGTTTTGAAGAGAATCACGTCTCGTACGTTCATTTCACATACAAAGATGTTGATAGTTTTCGGAACGGGTCGGTCCACGAATTATATTGCTCGAAAGCCTGCCAAATAAGAAAAGTTCATATTCATTCTCACGAGATAACGAATGTGTTATGTAGGAGTTCAAACTACGAAAACACTAGCAAAAAACTATGACTACTGGCTTAAAAACAAACTATGATGCTGGGATGTACGCCTCAGAGGTTGAAAAAATGAAGAATTGTCGTAAACAGAACACTGAAGATGAAACAAACAACATGCAATTGGACAAGGAGGATACTCAACGAAGCAACTTGAACAGTAAATATCTAAGCTTAACTCTTGTATTAAAACAACCTGATTCTTTTATTTGTTTTTATTGTGTTCAATAATCTTACTTAGAATATCGCGATATGAAGTCCAAGTAAACGGTCTTAGAGCGTCCAGTTTATTTCTTTTTTTTTTTTTTTTTCGTTTTCGTTTTGCAAAAGTCTGATCATCTGAAAACTGACACGTAGGTAACAGAAATTAGAAGAGACAGGCAATATGCTGATCTCAAGAACAAGTAATAGCCCTAGAGAGGTTATCTGTGTTTCATAACTAAGTAACTATCCTTTCAAAAATGAAATGTTGTCCCCCCTTCCTCATCCAAAGCAATGTTGAAACTCAGGGGGAATTGTGGGTACACGCATCCACCATTTCAGATGGGCTGAGCGGACGGGCTGGGCAAGTGTTGTTGCATTGGCGCACTACTCAAATCTTATGGCTATTTAAGTTCAGGGCATTACAATCAGAAATTCCTTTATTAACAGTTTCACTACTCTTCCTTTATTATCTACGAGTTATTACTCAACTTGGAGTTGCTTCAGACAAATTGACAAAGGACAACGTTTTGTTTAGTTTTGTGATTACATTATTTTTTAATTTGCACATCTTTTTATAACGTCTTTTTATGTTCATTAATTTACTTATTTGAACTAATTTTCTATATTTAAACCATTCATCAATGCATGTTTGTTTCGTGGTCTCTTTTAGTCTTTAGCGTCCAAAGTTAGCAGGAGGAAGGTCGTGGCCAAGGTCATGCAAGCAATTTGCATCTCCTGGAAACAAGTTGACATTGTTGAGAGCGTCCATATCTTCTGCAAGAATACCTTGCAGCTGTGCTACGGTAATTTGCAAGGTGAGCTGTAGATTTTGCTGGTTATTCTGGACATTATTTCCCATCACTGCAAAGCTTTCAGTGAACTGACCATTTTGACGTACACAACAGCCAGCGGTCCACAATGAATTTGGAACAAAAATCCTTCCTGTATTGTCGTTCCCGATTTGACTAACGAAATCTGCATTTCCGACGACTTGGTTGTTCTGTTGCTGTTGAATTCTTACAAAGGAAGTGCCGGTTAAAAGATACAAGGTCCCAGCCGGCACCGCTTGATGACCATGCGGCTGTATGGGCCGTGTGCATTGCAATCTAGCATACTCTCGAATCCTTCCCTCAAATTGGGACCACCTGCCAGTGTTAAAATGTGGTTTTTGCGGCACAGCATTTGTGTATGTGTAAGTGGAATCATAGCGTCCCTGAGAACTCGAATAAGTCGCTGCAGGTACCAAGTGCCCCTTGTGTGTATGCCATCCAATTCGATATATTGCGTCACTTCCTTGTCTTAGGATGCCTTAAATTAAAATGTATAATCATTCAAAATTTAAGGTTCATGTTCCAAGCTTTGAGTAGGCGCTAATGCTTAATTGTTTTGGAGCTATACAGAACTGTGCACTATGGCTCTGCAGCGATATTGCACAGGAATCCAGGTTTTGATGAACCTCTAAGGGAAACAGAATTTTCCTCTCCTTCACTGTCAACGCATTATGCTAAGCATTTCATATCAATTGACGTATGACATGAATTAATCTGATTCTGATTGTTTAATCTTTAACAATTATTCTGCTAGCGCGCGTTGGATGAGATGATATCAGGAGCCATAATCGGGGACGGCGACCGTAAAGCCACCGCCAAATGATCGCAACATTTCAACACAACATTTAAGAAATAGAAAACATGTACCGCGTTTCCATCGAGTTATAGAAACACCAGTGGAAGTTTGGGAGAACGAGAAATGCTGTGGGAACACAAGCCGCAGGCGAGTGTTTCCACAGCTTTTTCGAGTTCTCCCAAACTTTCACGAGTGTTTCTTTTAGAAAACAACGCGACGAAAAAAAGGAAAACAACTTGTTAACTTTGATTATCAAAATGTAAATTCCCTTTGCTCGCGCCATCATTACGTCAGCAGCTCGTGCTAAGTTCTGTGTTTCTATCGAGTTTTAGTATAAATCCACTGGCGTTCCATCACGAATACCGTTCCCTGATTGGTTACGCTACCCACTATCTATTCTGTGATAGATAGTGAGTAGCGTAGCAGCGTGCTCCTGGTAACAAAATCACGGCCGCTTCTCGGCGTTTTCGAAGTGTGAAGAGGATTTAAATAAAGTTTTGAACGACTAGTAGATTTATACTAAAACAATTAGATTATTCGCTCTCGATTTCTATGCGCGATAGAAATAATCCGAGTTCATAATCTAATTACTTAATAGAAACTCGAATTTTAACCAATCAGCGCGCGTATTTTCTTAAGACCGTTTTCTAAATGGAAATGTTTTTGGTCCAGCATTTGCAAGCTCCGTTCTAACGATCGCAACATCGTTGGGCGCAACAGGTTGCGCGCGTTTAGCCACCCTGTTGCGACATATTGGGTGTTGAAAATCGAGCTAGCGTGTATGCCCTGGCACAACATTGTTGCACAAACCTGGCCAAACGACTACAACATCCTGCAACATCCACAACTGTTCCATGAAAAATTTGACCAGTTTCAAATCTGAGCCAAAAACACCCAGCATGTCGCAACATGTTGCAACCTGTTGCGCCCAACAATGTTGCGATATGTTGTGTTGAAATAAACTGGTAATGCAATCAAAATCAACAGATAGCCGAATCTGAATGCTATTTTTTTCTTTTGGTATTAGCATTATATGAAAATGTTTTTATAGGCACAAATTACGTATGGAGCAAAGACTATGTCAGAAACTAAGAGATTGAGACAGAGAAATAGACAAGGAGATGTTTGCTTTTCAGATACCAAGGCCTGTCTAGAGATCCCATGCCGCCTCAATGTAAACTGCGCATGATTAATAGCAATTCAAAATCAGTATTCCTGTCTGCAAGTGATATCAATATCTGGAGGTCGACTCACAAGAAAACTCACAAAATCAAATACCTCGTTATATCGATCTGAATAAAAGTCACTTAAACTGGTTAATTATGATTAAGAAAATTACAAGCCGCACCAAAGAGTATTAGTTTTCCTCTTGAAGTTTCATGGCGTTACCGGGAAGTTGCCGGGGTTAAGATGCAAACTAAACCATGGTGGCAAAAGAGGCGAGCAAAGCTTATCCCCGTAATAAAAATAATCTGATACTTAAACTCATAACTCTGATGAAGGTGGGAACATTAGGACTAGGGTGGGGGACATCGTTTTTGGGTATGTAAGTAACTTATTTACCTGGGGTTCGGCACCATGGATGCTGATGCAAGTTATTTTGAAATGTTACTGTTTGCTGGGTCAAAGTGTAGGCTGCAAACACTGCAATTCCGTCCTCTTCGTCGAACATTGTAGCGTACATGGTGTTCGCAGCCTGCTGTGGGTGCGGTTCAGGCGGTTGACAGATATATCTTATATCACCCACATTGTTGAGATCTCGTAAGCCTGCCGGTGGTTGTCCACCTACAAAAAATCGTGTGTAGCATGGCAGGGCAGGATTATTGTAAACATACTGAACAACTCTTCGGATCCCTGTGGAGTCTTCACTACAGTCTTCTTTACTCTTGTTCTCAGTGTCTAGTGTACGATCACGGCCACCTAGGCGACAAAGAAAGTGTAATACGTACTAGTTATGCAAAGCTTTCGAGTGGTATACCATGGGAAATCCCACGAGTCACTTGTATTATCTCTAGAGGCGACTGTGTATACGGAGAAAATACAACTGACAAGGGGGATATTCCATTGTATACAACGAGAGAGCGTGGCATAAGTATTTTATACCATGCCGTATAATATATAGTGGCTAATGCAATCTTGCGACATACTCA
This sequence comes from Orbicella faveolata, assembly GCF_042242905.1. NCBI lineage: Eukaryota > Metazoa > Cnidaria > Anthozoa > Scleractinia > Merulinidae > Orbicella > Orbicella faveolata. The sequence goes on from NW_028301569.1 coordinate 6,152,471, forward strand.
CGGCGCATGACGGGAAGGTTGCATGTAATATCGTCGAATATACAACGGCTTTCCGTTATTCTGATTGGCTGCATTTTCTATGGCATGGTATAAAATAAATTATGCAACAAGAGATACAGAGACTTACTATAATTTTTTTTTTTACTTATTTATTAACTATTTTTATTTACTCGCTACTTATTAACAATTTTATTGTAAATCATAAAACTTACAATTTCCTCGATTGTGATTGGTTTACAAAAACTCCTATTTTCCACTAATTCACTTGCCAAGTTGTTATCGGACAGTTTGTTATTGGACAGTTTGTTATCGGACAGTTCAATAAGCCAATCACATTCAAAGTTATAGTTTAAATCAACCAATCACATTCAAAGTTGTAGTTTAATTAAACAATTTACGCCTCCTTTGTCAGTCTTTTAATGCAGATTTTCCCTTTCTTTCATAACTTTCCCATTCTTTTTTTCTCGGAAATTGTAATTTTTACGATTAATTAGTAATAAGACTTCGTGTCGTGATAAACAAATCGGACTCCCGTTGCGCGGTCGTCCGATTTTGTTATCACTCGTATGATTGCAGACTTAATAATACTGCTACCGTAAATACTCGCTTCTGATTGATTGGAAGCGGATCAATTTGTCTCAAGTTGTATCGATAGCTGAACAATTAAATTTTAATTTTATTGGTCACATTTGAGCGATGGAGTCGGATAAAACTTCCAGGTTTTCCGTCTCAGACAGACAAAAAGCTTCTTATGAAGAAGTAGCGGTAAGCAAAAACACCAAAAATACGTTTTCATGCGAGTTTTGTCGGTAAAATAACGCTTTTAACGTTTTGCCGTGCACTTCCTTTCCTGTGGGTCATTTATCAAAAAGTCGCCCACGCGTCCAGAGTTTTGACAGCTCTCAAGCCAATAAAATTCAACTTCATGTTGCAAACTTGGGACATGCTCGTCTTTGTGGCTCGTTTGCGAAAGAAAGAAATTATTTTAGGGAGAACTTTGGCGAAAAGTGTTGAGAAAACAAAGTTACAAAACATTGCGATAAAATGGAAAACAAAACTTTATATCATTTTGGTTCAAAATTAATGACGAAGATTAAGAGTCTACTTCACGTCGTTATGACAGATGATAGTGAAAGAAAATGGATCGGATACGAATATCAATATCAACAAAGATTTGTTGAGAGACGCGAATACGAAGGAAACAATGACGAAAAAATGCTAAATAACAAAGATAAAAAGTGATACAACAAATTATTTGCAGACAAAGACTCACAGTAAGAATTGCGAACTTTCTTACAGTTTCTCTCCACTCCCGCGAGGGGTAATAATGAGCACCATCCATTTAGTTGGTAATTGACGGGAAATTTGGCAAAATTGGCCAATCATAGCGCGCGTAGTAACTGAGGGATATAATAGAGTTGATTATCGAATTGAAGTTGATAAAGGTACGTTCTAACTTTTTCGTATTTCTTATTTTCTTGCTTTTTTAAAAATTTTTTCTTTATTATTATCATCATTAGTTTTGGGCAGCGCTGTGACCTAATAGCCCTTTTCACGGTTACCTTTGCTCATTTGCATTACAATAAAATCTAGCATGTATGTGAGGCAATTTCGGGTTATTTTGTAGTGTTAGCCCGAAATTGCCTCGCATCCACGTTGGATTACATTGTAATGCAAATGATAAAAATTAACCGTGGAAAGTGCTATTGTTCGCTGCGAGGAACCAGTCCCCTGGAGGAGTGCATTGCATGACGGGAATACACTTTACACGAGAAAGTCCAAAGAGCCTTTTGATTTTTTCCATCTCTGCCACGTGTCCACGTGACTTTGGTCACGTGGAAACGATGATATGGAGTGGATTCAGTGCACTCCTGTGTGAGACATTGCTGACTGACTGAAGACTCAAGCATTTGTAGCTATTTACGACAGGCTGTTTTTAGCATTTTATTTTGTTAGCGTCCGAGCCCTCGGTTCACGCAACTCGTTTGGCTGAAAACGTTAAAGTGACAGGTGTCAGTCACGCAGAAAATCTAAAAATGATAATAAGTGCATTAAAAAGTAACCTCTAAAGCGCATGTGCTGCGCATAAGCAAACACGTATAACTCACAACTCAATATCTCACTGTATACATACCACCATATGTCAGAGCAGGGCATCAGGCCAGATCAAATTATACTAGTAATCCCACTGGGAGTGTAATGCTTGCATTCTGTTTACGTTACACTTTATTTTTAGCATGAGAGTAGCATGTGTACATTCAGATGTATACAGGCTAGCATGAAAGCATAGTCCATTCTCTTTGACTGGTTTTCAATTCCTCTCATTTCACTGAGTATCATTTCAATCCATAAAAAAAGTAACAAACAACAGATTTCGGCTTAAAATTGGCTTAAGGACGTTCGCGCCAAAATTTTACCACTGTAAGATGATGAACTAGTTATCTCAGAAATTTAAAAAAAATGGGGGATCACCGACTTCGTTTTGGGGAGAACATACCCGGAAGAACACATAAGTCTGAAAAAATTGGCTTTGTTAGCGGACAAGGCAAAGTGTCTATAAGCCCAAAAATATTGCGATTAGATCTTTGAAGTGAGATGTTCTCTGCCAAATATTGTTTAAGTGGACCTATAAAGTGAATTTAGTCAACTGGTGAGGTTCCTTAAGGAACAAGTTCGCATTTAGCGACCATAGTTTCACGCGCCTTGCAGCCACAAGATGGCGGAATTCGATGTCCCGTGGACGTAAGTCTTAAATTTTTTTTAACTTCCCACATTGATTTTTTGTTCATTTTTGGACAGTGTGGAGATAATTGCAAATAAAATATGTTTCTGGAAAGAAAAATAGGGGTCACCGAACGTCCAAGATCTTTAAACCCAGCAAAGCTATAGCAATGGCCATCTGTCCTATGAGTGTTCATTTTATTACTTAGCGCGTGCGCTCAGGCGTGACGTGGCATGTGAATTTGCGTGCGCAGTAAGGGTGCGCAGAAACAATAAGTGCGAACGTCCTTAAACACAGAGCCGCGTAAACGTTCCAGAAATGAAATACAACTGTGTGAAAACCTGTTTCAGGAAACCCTTTTGATAAAGGGCTGTAAATACTGAAGTCCCTACAACCTAAACGCAAACCTAACATTAACAACTCTAGGGATCGTAATGAGCCGATTACAAACCAGCATATAATGGGTGCTGTCCGAGAGCAAGCAAACAGGTGTAAACCACAAAAATTAATGGTCAATAAAGGTCGAATCGGGTCAGATCGAAGCAGATCTCGCCCGATCCGTAAATTAACTGAAGTGAAAATGTATCCTGTCTACTTGATGTGTTACTCTTGCATTACACTTGTTTGGTTTGGCAGTGGATTTCTTCGCACTAAACAAGGCACAAGAGGCATCCTAGGCATAGGGCTTTTGATATAATTTTGTGCCAGTCAGATCTGCAATAGTTTAGTAAAAATGGAAGACAGTAAGGTTTCTGTTACCATGAGAAGTCCTTCCAGAGACAACGCTCGATACCATCTAAACAGTTATCGATAATTAAACGAAGAGGACAAAATATTTACAACAGAACGCTTTCATCTAAAATTTGAAAACAAAATATGAACTGCGACAACATGGAATTAATGGGGATCTAAATTAACACACCTCACTAAGAGAGAATAAGGCAATTCTGCTGCGGAAAAATTTGCCGAGGATGACATAATGGCAATCAATTTCTTATGTGATTTGAGCAGGTAAAACGTTCTTGGATTTCAAAAAAGGGGACGAATAAACCTTTTAAGATATTACATTTCAAGGCGAAGTATAACCTTTTGCGTGCTAGGAGAAAGCCTTTTTTCAATCACCATTTCTTCCTTTTAACTTCTTATGATCACACGTCTGTGAGGAGTAATTTCTAGTTGAGCACATCCTAATTTAGTTGACTATAATCTCAAAAAGATCTGCTTTTAACTACTGCCAGTCAAACGAAATTAAATATTAACATGACAACGGTTTTTAGGCCACTAATAACACTGCTGCGTTAGAGAGGGAGCAAAAATTATTTTGAAACGTTTTATAAGAACTCCATGTGAATTATGTCAATAAATGTTTGAAGTAAATAAATAGACTGTTATTGACAAGACATTTAAATATAGGAGGTAAAAATTTATTACTTCAAAAGTAGTCCTAGCAAAATATTCAAGGCGTCTGAAAGTGTTTACTTCATCTTTTAATTTTGTAAATCAGGTCTAACTTTAACCTGTCCATGCTAGAATGCGGCGATAAAAAGGTATGTATATTCTCTCGCACTCTCCCGGTTAACCTCATTCAAAAAATTCGGTCAAACTTGAATTGCCCGTATTAACAGTCTATAGTGAAACGAAATTACATCAGTTTCAAAATAGCGCTAGAGCTCTGAAAACGAGTACAGCATTCTGCGGCGAAAAAAGACCAAATTCGTAACTTTGTAGTGTATTCTTTTCTTTTTCTAGTAAATTTACTGTCTTTTTTTTCAAACATGATATGCTATGGGGTCAGTTAGAATACACCAACAAAACGTCTTACCGTTCTTCTTTCCAAGGTGAAGGCTTTCAACCACAACACTAGATGTCATTAGTACGATAATGAGAAGAGATGAAAAGCTCTTGATAACAAACGCTTCCATCTCAACAAATCACAACTGAGGGACACTGGAGAAGGCTGTAGGCAGCGGTAACTGACAAACTGCTCGGAAGACAAACTGAATGGGACAAACTGTTTTACGTTGTTTAAAACAATTTGCTCATTTTATTGGCATGGATAGATTGTCCAATCAAGAAGTGTTTAGATGATAAATCTCTTCACAATGAAGTATTAAATTTCAACCCCTCCGGGCTCCATGCTTCAGCAATTCCAGATTTTCCCTTTTTATGCGAATACACTATAATCAAGAACGATGAGTTGGTGATTGCGTGTGTATCTGTGAAGGCCTTCAAAAGGTCAAACGTTAGAGCCTTGTGTAATGTTTCTGGCAATTTTGTAACCGTGCAAAAGGGGTAAAGGAAATCTAAATCCTATTCTTATGATATCTTAATTAACACCAAACGGAGCAGGTTTCACTGTATTAGACTTGACCAATCGAAACAAAGAAACCTTTTAAGATATTCGATTTCAACAACAAAGGATTCTCTCAGGAGGTTCTGCGACAATTTACTTTCTGATGTGTTTTACTTTTGCAACCGTTTTTCTCATCAACAGAAAGGGAGGCCAACCCAACATTTAATTGTCAAATCAGGCGCCGTAAAGCTTCTGAATAAAGTACCGTTTTCTCCTTCAGATATCAGTGAAAACAATTTCTGTTTAAGTCGGAGATTAAGGTTCATTTTTTAACGATTAACAAATATCCCAGCAATAGCTGATTGTATTTCTTTTTCTAGAAAATGAGAGATTTCAATCTTCCCAAGTCAAAGAAAATTCAACACTTTATCAAAAGAACTATATGGATGGACTTAGGTTAGAACAAAGCAAGTTCAATTTTTTAACATGTTAACTCTAAATGAAGACTTAACATGTTTAAGTTAACATGTTAACATGTTTAACTTAACAAGTTAACATGGCAAAACTTTTTTTTCTGATGAAGGAGCAGGTAAAACGTTCTTGGATTTCAAAAATGGGACGAACGAACCTTTTATATTTAAAGGCGAAGTATAACCTTTTGCGTGTTAGGAGAAAACTCATGTTCTTTAACCATTTCTTCTCATCAACGTCTTATAATCAAACGTCAGTAAGAAGTAATTTCTAGTTTAGCACAGCCTAATTTAATTGACTATGATCTCGAAAAGATCGCTTTTACCTACTGCCAGTCAAACAAAATTAAATATTAACATGATAACGGTTTTTAGGCCGTCGACAACATTGTTACGTTAGAGAGGGGGCATTAATTATGTTGAGATGCTTTATGATTACTCTATGTGAAGTACTTCAATACATTTTTGAAGTAAATAAATAGACTGTTATCGACAGGACGGTTACAATAAAGGAGGTAAACATTTATTACTTCAAAAGAAGAAGTCCTAGCAAAATATTTAAGGCGTCTGAAAGTGTTTATTTCATCTTTTAATTTTGTAAATCATGTCTAACTTTAACCTGTCCATGCTGGACCGCGACGATTAAAAAGTATGTATATTCTCTGGCACTCTTCCGGTTAACCTCACTCAAAAAATTCGGTCAAACTTGAATTGCCCGTATTAACAGTCTATAGCGAAACGAAATTACGTCAGTTTCAAAATGGCGCCAGAGCTCTGAAAACGAGTACAACATTCTGCGGCGAAAAAAGACCAAATTCGTAACTTTGTAATACACCCTTTTCTTTCTCTAGTAGATTTACAGGGTTTTTTTCAAACATGATTAGATATGCTATGGGTTCAGTTAGAATACACCAACAAAACGTCTTACCGTTCGTCTTTCCAAGGTGAAGGCTTTCAACCACAACACTGGATGTCATTAGTATGATAATGAGGAGAGATGAAAAGCTCTTGATAACAAACGCTTCCATCTCAAATTTGGAAAAATGGCAAAAACAGAGCAGAACTGAGGGACACTGGAGACGGCTGTAGGCACCGGTAACAGACAAACTGCTCGGAAGACAGACTGACTGGGACAAACTGGTTTACATTGTTTAAAGCAATTTGCTCATTCCATTGGCATGAATAGACTGTCCAATCAAGGAGTATTTAGATGATAAATCTCTTCACAATGTATTACTAAATTTCAACCCCTCCGGGCACCATGCTTAAGCAATTCCAAATTTTCCCATTTTATGCGAAAACACTATAATCAAGAACGATGAGTTGGTGAGTTCGAGTGTATCTGTGAAGACCTTCAAAAGGTCAAACCTTAGAGCCCTATGCAATGTTTCTGGCTATTTTTTGACCGTGCAAAAGGGGTAAAGGAAATCTTATTCTTTTGATATCTTAATTAACACCAAACGGAGCAGGTTTTTACTAGACTTAACGAATCGAAACAAAGAAATCTTTTAAGATATTCGATTTCAACAACAAAAGATTCTCTCGAGAGATTCTGTGAAAATCTATTTTCTGATGTGTTTTTCTCTCATCAACAGAAAGGGAAGCCAACCCAACATTTAATTGTCAAATCAGACGCCGTAAATCTTCTAGATAAAGTACCGTTTTCTCCTTCACGTATCACTGAAAACAATTTCTGTGTAAGTTGGAGATTAAAGTTCATTTTTTAACGATTAACAAATATCCCAGCAATAGCTGATTGTATTTCTTTTTCTAGCCGGAAAATGAGAGATTTCAATCTTCCCAAGTTAAAGAAAATTCAACACTTTATCAAGAGAACTCTAAAGATGCACTTAGGTTAGAACAACGCAAGTTGAATATTTTAACATGTTAACTCTAAATGAAGACTTAACATGTTTAAGTTAACATGTTAACATGTTTAACTTAACAAGTTTAACATGGCAACACTTTTTTTTCTGAGGAAGGAGCAGGTAAAACGTTCCTGGATTTCAAAACTGGAACGAACGAACCTTTTAAGATTTTACATTTAAGGGCGAAGTATAACCTTTTGCGTGTTAGGAGAAAACTTATGTTCTTTCACCATTTCTTCTCATTAACGTCATATAATCAGACGCCTGTAAGAAGTAATTTCTAGTTTAGCACAGCCTAATTTAATTGACTATAATCTCGAAAAGATCGCTTTTAACTACTGCCAGTCAAACAAAATTAAATATTAACATGATAACGGTTTTTAGGCCGTTGATAACATTGCTACGTTAGAGAGGGGACAATAATTATGCTGAAATGTTTTATGAGAACTCCATGTGAAGTATGTCAATACATTTTTGAAGTAAATAAATAGACTGTTATTGACAGGACGGTTACAATAAAGGAGGTAAACATTTATTACTTCAAAAGAAGAAGTCCTAGCAAAATATTCAAGGCGTCTGAAAGTGTTTATTTCATCTTTTAATTTTGTAAATCATGTCTAACTTTAACCTGTCCATGCTGGAACGCTACGATTAAAAAGTATGTATATTCTCTGGCACTCTTCCGGTTAACCTCACTCAAAAAATTCGGTCAAACTTGAATTGCCCGTATTAACAGTCTATAGCGAAACGAAATTACGTCAGTTTCAAAATAGCGCTAGAGCTCTGAAAACGAGTACAACATTCTGCAGCATAAAAAGACCAAATTTGTAACTTTGTAATACCTTCTTTTCCTTTTCTAGTAGATTTACAGGGGTTTTTTTTTCAAACATGATATGCTAAGGGTTCAGTTAGAATACACCAACGAAACGTCTTACCGTTCGTCTTTCCAAGGTGAAGGCTTTCAGTCACAACACTAGATGTTATTAGTGCGATGATAAGGAGAGTTGAAAAACTCTTGATAACGAACGCTTCCATCTCAAATTTGGGAAAATGGCAAAAACAGAGCAGAGTTGAGGGACACTGGAGACGGCTGTAGGCAGCGGTAACAGACAAACTTTTCGGAAGACAGACTGACTGGGGCAAACTGTTTTACATTGTTTAAAACAATTTGCTCATTCCATTGGCATGAATAGATTGTCCAGTCAAAGAGTATTTAAATGATAAATCTCTTCACAATGTATTATTAAATTCAACCCCTCCGGGCTCAATGCTTCAGAAATTCCAAATTTTCCCTTTTTATGCGAATTCACTATAATCAAGAACGATGAGTTGATGAGTGCGTGTGTATCTGTGAAGGCCTTCAAAAAGTCAAATTTTAGAGCCCTGTGCAATGTTTCAGGCAATTTGTAACCGTGCAAAAGAGTTGAAGGCAATCTAAATCCTAATATTATGGCATGTTAATTAGCGCTAAACAGAGCAGGTTTTACTGTATTGAACTTAACCAATCAAAACAAAGAAACCTTTTAAGATATTCGATTTCAACAAGAAAAGACTCTCAAGAGAGGTTATGCGAAAATCTATTTCCTGATGTTGTTTCCTTTTGCAATCGGTTTTCTCATCAACAGAAAGGGAAGCCAACCCAAAATTTAATTCCAAATCAGATGCCTTAAAGCTTCTGGATAAAGTACGATTTTCCCCTTCAGATCATCACTGCAAACAACTTCTGTTAAGTTGGAAATTAAAGTTCATTTTTAACGATTAACAAAGATCCCAGGAATAGCTGATTAGCTTATGTTAAGTCAAGCGTATGTTAGACTTAACTTGGCTTTGTCTAGCAGGTGTCCGTTTTGCTGTTTCGAATAGTTGAACCGCAGGAAAACACTTTTGTAATTTATTTTGTTTTTCTTTCTGTCGTTGATCTGAACGTTTTAAAGCAGGTTGAAAAAAATAAGCTTACTCAGAATTTCGAGAGAAATTCCTTCTTCCATTCGGTTTTCCTGGTCTGTGTATTTAAAAGAGGGCCAAAGTTTAATCTGCATCCATCTGGTGTTACGCATTCTTTCTTTACCCGTCTTGGTGTGTAGGGAATTTAAACGAATCGATTCCCCCTTAATCGGTTCGTCGATCTTTTTGTTGGATATCAAGAACATCAAAGGAGTCAGTTTAGGACTGCAGATCGAAAATGCACAGAAAATGCACTTTCACGGAAGCTCGTTAAAAATTCCACGTTCCATTGAAATTTAATAGATCAATGGGCTGGGTGACCAAATTGTGTCCTTAATGGCAACGCAAGGCCTGAAATGAGAATAATGCCAACACTGGAACACTATGGTTATTTCGTAATCAACAGAAAATCATCCTACAACGCGATTGGACAATCTATTCATTCAATCAGCGAGATTCTGTGAACGATCTCCTGACATAAATGAACTTCTAAAGAGGTACATTTGTCCCACTTTGTCTTGGCAGTGTGTTAGAGATTTGTCAGTTCACAAATTTCATGTTAGCTCAGTTTTTAACTCGCTGACAACTGAGATGGAAACCTACGTTGGGAAGATTTTGGCCCGTCTGCTTGTTATTGTACTTATCACATCCCACGTTGTTGAGGCTGAAAAACTGTCCGTGGAAAGCAAAATTGGTAAGAGACACACTGTATTTTTTAAATACAGCAATATCTACATATAGACCCTACTGGGTTAAATTATGAATTGGAATAGAAAAAACTCGTCTAACTCTATAAACTAATTTTGCCCGTTTTACCAAATGTCGTTGAAGGTTTTGCAATTTATCGGTCATTTATACTTCTAATTTCGTTCGATTCGCCTTAATAATCATGTTCATTAAGTTAAAAATGGGAAACTGTTACTTACGGCAAGGAGAAAATATTTCAGACAGAAATAGAATTTTAAAAATCAAAACAGTCGAATATAAATTTGTTTTATTGTTATTACTAATATCATTATAATCATTGTTTAATGGCTGGCTCGGATCTAGTCTTTTTTTATTTACCATGAGGATCACTTTACTATTATTGACTTATCACATCTCACCCGAATTTTACTTATCCAAGTCTAAGAAAGATCCAGCACTCCATTTATTGGTTTGTCGCTGTGGTTTTGCCTTTAATTGTCAGACGTTTTGTTCGTTTATTACATAATCTGTCAAACAGACCTTGCAAGGACGAAACAAAATAAGGTGACATCTGACGTGACAAATAGAGCATGGTTTGACAAATTCTTTTTATGCATTCAGATAATGATTCGTCGATTCTATTTACTTCAATTTATGAAATAAACTTGCTAAGTGAAGTTTACCTTTTGAGTTAATTGAAATCTAACATAGTTTATGTGGTCGCATTGTTTTCTTCCATAATAATTAGCAATCGAGTATTTGTCGTTGTACAATTAATGAGAAAGCTCTTTTACAAGAGAGGCATAGCAGGCACTTCAAAAATCTCCGACTTCAAATCTTCTAATTTTGTTGACTTAATGAAATAAGGATATTATAAAAATCTGCCCACTTCAAATTGTCTATTGACATTTGATAACGGCCAAACTCTTACTGACAACTAAGAGATTATGAACGGCAAAAGTTTTGCCTCACAACTCACAAAGTATATTTCCTTGTAAAATGATTTCTCGTTATTCTGTTCGTGTTTTAAGTGCCTTTTTTTCCAATCAGAATTCCAAACTTCTAAACTTACAAAAGAAAAATGAAAAACACACGTAACAAGTAAGGTTTCAGATCGCGTAAAACAATTTTTGTCACTTCAAAGAAGCGAACTCACCCATTTCAAACCATAACAAGAATGCAATCGTGAGATATTACCGAAAACCGATTCCTGAGGAAGTCGAATAAGTTATCCTGGAAGATGGAGGACTGCAATTTGGGGTCATGTGATCAGGCACACTCTATTGTACAGCTGTTATGGACAAACAAGAGAAACTATTTGCATTTTTTGTCTTTTAACCAGGTTTCGATGATCACAATCTTGGCACTAAGAACAGCACTGAAGAAGACCACAGCCAAAATGTCACAGGGATCCGACGAGTTTTACTTACAACGTTTGTTTTCAATAATCCTGACAGACCGTGCTATACGCAATTCTTCGTACAAGGACAACCACCAGAAGGTTTACGTGGTCCACGTAATGGGTTCACCAGATACATCTGCCAACCGCCGACACCAGATCAAGAGCACACGTACTACGCCACAATGTTTGACGAACATTTCGGAATTGCGGTATTTTCAGCCTACACCTTGTGGAGAGATCCCGGGGAAGGTAAAGGAGACCTTTTCCAAGGAGGAAATCGTCGAGCGTGGACCGCGACCCCAGGTAACTTATTTACATGTACAGAGAAAGAACATTCGCCATATGCACAAGGGTTGATTTTTGAGGTATCACAGTATATTTAACAAATATTCCACGAGCGTGGGTTAAATATTTAGCTCTTATTAACCGAGCAGGAGGTCTGTATGGGAGAATCTTGACCGAGGTCGTGAGTACAGACCGAACGCAGTGAGGTCTGTACACACGACCGAGGTCAAGATTCTCCCATAAAGACCGACTAAGCTCGGTTAATAAGATGTTTATTATATGTAACTTGTTAGTACCTGCTGACATTTTGCTTCCGAACGGCGATGAGCTGAAATTAATTCTGCCAAAATTTGCTCCTCCTCTTTACTTTTTTCTCACCAGGCTTTTTGGCACTTCCATAAATAAATACTTTTAGAAGAAAATAGCCAATATTTTTGCATTTTAGTTTGCAGCTTTTTCACCGCAAAACATTACCGGTCTAGATGTCGGTCTAGATGGGAAAATGTAGACCGCTTTCCATATCGATTTCAGCCAATCAAATTCGTGATTTCGGTAGTTCTGAGACCTTGTGAGACACAGCCACATAAGAGATGGTAAATAGCCATCGAAGCGCGTAGCACCGAGTTGGCTATAATCATCTCATATCCAACAAGCGCGAGTGGAATAATTGTTTTATTAAAAAATATAGAAAACTAAACTAAAATATGGTAAGCGTACGCGTGAGTTTTCGGGGCGTTTTTATTTTTATTTTAGTTTATTTTAGAATAAAAACTAGCGGTAAAAAACGACGTTTCGATCTCTTTGAGATCATTTTCAAGTAGAAGAAAAAACGAATGAAATATACATATATAAGTACAAATTAGGGCGTGAGAATGTCAAACGATAAAATATGTAAATACAAGCGCTAAAATGTAAGTGTTAAAATAATAAAATACCATAAAAAACCTATATAAATAACTTTGCACGGATGGAATCTGACTGTTTGTTCAAGGTTGGCTTAAGCTCCTTTATAAAGAGCATTTCGTAGATCAGGCAGTCGAATTTACTTTGGCACTTTCTCAAGATCTTAAAATCACGATATATGTCACTTGGGACTGTTCCATGTTGCTCTTTGATGTGATTCCCGATTGAAGACGATCCTTTGTGTTCCTCAACGCGTTGATAGAGGTGTCGGCACGTGTACCCGACATAGTTTGCATCACACAAACCACACTTGTAGTAGTAAACAACGCGTTGCTGGTTAATGATAGGCGGCTTCTTTTCTTTTGATTCGACCTCGTGTCCGATCTTGCGGCTTGCATACACGGGACGAATATCAATTCCAATTTTTCGGCCTAGTTCCCCAAGTTGCCTTCGCGCGGAATTGGCCGATCTCTGATCCTTGAAAGGCAACACTATTCTGACAGGCGCTTCATTCACTTTACGTGCTCGAGTAGAAATTGGATCGCCAGAAACTATCTTGGTGACAAAATTACTGATGGTCGATTGTATCAATTACGCTGGGTACTGAAGTCGGGAGAACATCTGTGTGAGGCGATCACATTCCAGGTGGAACAGTTGCCAGGTAGATGAGAGTTTAAAGGCACGATCCAGCATTGTTTTTAGCAATGACTTCTTGTATCTAACGACGTGGCTCTTGTAATGTAGTAATAATCCGGTGTCAGTTGGTTTTCTGTACACCCTTGTCTCCAGGCGACCATTGCATTTCCTGATGTCCGTTCCCAGGAAAGGAAGTTTACCGTGTTCGCCAAGTTCCATGGTGAAGCAGACAGATGGATGGCTCTCATTTAGAGATTCCATCCGTGCAAAGTTATTTATATAGGTTTTTTTTTTTTTTATAGTATTTTATTTTTTTAACACTTACATTTTAGCGCTTGTATTTACATATTTTATCGTTTGACATGCTCACGCCCTAATTTGTACTTATATATGTATATTTCATTCGTTTTTTTTTTTTTTTCAACTTGAAAATGATCTCAGAGAGATCGAAACGTCGTTTTTTACCGCTAGTGTTTATTCTGAAATAAACTAAAATAAAAATAAAAACGCCCCGAAAACTCACGCGCACGCTTACCATATTTGTAAAGCATGGTATAATGGCTCATAACCCATGATGGCTAAGTCAATGAAAACTCTCGAATCGCATTATCCAATGGTCCCGTTTTTAATAAACACCCTTTATTATATGGTTCTGTCTCTCAAGGACTGGGAACTACCAAATTCACGAATTGGATTGGCTGAAATCGATATTGAAAGCGGTCGTGTGCACAGACCGAACGCAGTGAGGTCTGTACTCACGACCTCGGTCAAGATTCTCCCATACAAACTGACTAAGCTCAGTTAATAAGATTTAAATAATCATGAAAAGCTCTTTAGTATCTTTGATCTCCTCAACCTTGTGCTGGGAAGAGGATATAGGTCTCCCAATTATCCAGAATGGCGCTGACTTTACTTAAAAAACAAATATGGAGAGTATATCCACCTGCATGTGACATTAAGAATTTCCAACCCGTATCTTGGAACCTTCGGCAATGAAATTACGAGAGCTAACGGGAAACTAGTTTTATTTGGCTCAGTTTTAAGTGGCTTGTTAGTGCAAAGACCACTTCCGTGACTGCGTATCTTTTGAGGTTACGCATAGCTCCGTTCAAGAAATGCTTTTAAACTACTCTAGTGTGTTTGCCAATGCTCAAATACAGAGTGAAAAGTATTCCTTCACCTTAACGCCCTATTTATTTCTTCCTTAATTGTCTCTATGAAAAGAGACAGAAACGTTCGTGTTTAGCCGAAACCTTCCCGAGTTAGTGACATTAAAATTTGTTACAAAAAAACCTTCCTCACACATTGTTACAGACTCCGTGGCACCTACTGAGGTACTGCAAATTTAAAAGTGAGGAACTTTCCAAATTTCCGACCGGAAATTTTGGAAATGGCATTTTGAAATTTAAGTTCTTTTATCATTTTAAAAAGGGATCCTGCGACAAGGAAGCGACATGTTATACAGCGATCAAACTGTCGATCCAAGGACCCAAATCAAAATCTATCAAAAAGGTCACTTGGCTCCAGCGCATACCCTTTCAAGGACCCAAGCTGGTTATGAGTCCACCTTCACGTATACAAACGCCGTACCACAGTGCCAAAGATTTAACGGTAGGGCTCATTGGGCTAAATATGAAAACAGGATACGAACGGCCGCAATGCTTTGTACTGAGGCACAGCCTGGACAGCAGGCTGCTGTGTTGTATCTTTTGACTGGTACTTCATTTGCTCACATTCTACCGGGCGATCCTCCAAATTCAAACCAACCAAACATTGAGGCTTTTAATCAAAACCATCCTACCATCGCTATTCCTAATTCACTGTGGACCGCTGGCTCTTGTGTGCGCCCAAATGGTGCTGCGGTGAGTTTTGCTGTGATGGGAAACAACGTCCAGGATGGAGGTGCTGAGCGCACTCGGCAAATTACCGTAACAGAGCTGCAAAATATTCTTACGGCCGACGTTTGCCACCATGATCTGGCCGGTGGAAACGTCAACCTGTTTCCAGGAAATCCTAATTGCTTGAATGACCTTGCTCAAGACCTTCTCCGTATTAAAAACTAAATTAAAAGAATAGAAGATAATTAAGTAGATTCCGATAGAAGATATCGTAAACAGCAAGTAGAACCCTGTTGACTTTGTGAAGCTGGCTAACGAACATACACTCATTGATTTTCATTGTATCCGATACTTAAGCTATAAGCGATCCGCCGATTGATAAAGTGGTTTAAAAAAAATTCTATGGCTAAAAATATATCAGAAAATGACAGGTTAGCTCGAAGTCACTAAGCCTATGTTTATCAATAAACAACATGTAACGTATTGTAAAAATTAAATAATTTAATACATTTAAATGCCCCATTTTGGCATGATCATGGCAGCGGCCTTATTTGGTATCAAAAGTTATTGTGAGATTTTAAAGCTGTGTTCACACTAGGGCGAAACATGATTAGTCTGATCACGAATGAAACATGTTTCGTTACGAAATGAGTTCACATCAGACAGTGCATTGCGCGAATCTTGATTGAAACATGATTATTCTGAGCATGATTAAAACAACCTCGCGAGGTAGTTTCAACCACGATCAGACCAAACGCGTTCGAAATGGCGGATGGATGCGGAGAGGAGGGGAGTGTCCAAAAGAACCAAAATTGGGGCTATTTTGAGGCCAAATGTCTAGTTAAAATATGGGCCGATGAAGAAATACAACGGCAATTGTCGGCGATGAGTAGAAAGCAGAACATTTGGGAGAACATTGCCCCAAAACTTAATGACAAATGCGAGTACCATGAAACAGCATAAATTATACAACCATGCATGAAACGTGTTTGAAACCGACATCTGATGTGAACAACGCAATAACAAACATATTTAGGCGCAACATGTTTCCTTGAAACATGTTTACTCTAATCATGTTTCGGCTTTAATGTGAACACAGCTTAAGATTGTATAATTTTTTGGGAATGCCTGATGGACGTCGCGATGGTACTTGTCGGTGGGATAATTAGAACTTTCATTACTCGGGCTTCCGTAGGAGAGCCCGCGTCATAAAATGGAGGCCGTTCGTCGTCGCCGTAGTCGTATTGGGTCACCAAATCGGGGGTCATGGGGACCTGGGGGCAAGTCTACTACAGATCAATTGCAAATGACGCATCGCTGTCATCCAACCTGGCCGCCAGGGTCTTTGAACCTCTCGGGAATGGTTGCAAACCATCTGTGAAGCAAAACTATTTTTTTTTATTATTATTATTGTTAAAAAAAGCTCTCTCCTTATCCTGCAAGCAGGGCCTTTTGTTACAGCACATATCCCCTCAAAAAAGAGATGAAAGAGGCTCTGCGCGCAGGGTGCTCTCTCCTCTGCAGTGACTCGAAGGGGTTTTTCAGGTTAGGAGCATCCGCTGAACGATTTGAGGGCAGGCCAGGGTTACTTGGCGCCTGCTTCCACCTCGCACAGCGGCTTTCTATAACCCCGTATTTATGTCCACACTACGCCGGTAAAATTTTAAAACACAGCTTTATTTCTATGGTTAGGCCTACCATCCACACTTATCCGTCACGAAAACGGAGCTTTCCGGAAACACTCTTCAAATTGGAGAAATTTGAAAACGCCTGCTTTGCGTTTTAGTTTGGGACGGTTAACGTTTTTAAAACGGAGCTTTTCGAAAACGATGATTTCACAATAATCACGTGATTTTCCTGCTCGAGTTTTACCTCATACACAAATCGAAAATGACCGGTGTTTGTTGCGTTTTAAAAATTTCTCCGGCGTAGTGTGGACGGAAACATTTGATGCGTTTTAAGAGTGAAAACGCCGTTTTCAAATCATTTCTACGGCGCAGTCGGGACGGGGCCCTAATTTCAGGAGAAAATTAATACAATTGTGGACACGGATCAGGAGAATTACTTCATAAGAAAATAATAACAGCCAAAAGAGAGACCAAGGAAATTTCTACATTGCTTTTTAAGATTAGTACTACGCTTGATAACTTAAAGAATACACGACGTGAAAAGAATAACATTTATAGGCATCAACCATTTGCATCAAGTTGAGTAAAGATATCAACTATGTCTCTTTAATGTAATATCACCAAGCAGTTAGGGATATCAATCAGAATGGAACGAATTTTAGCTTTAAACTGAAAACCAAAAACCAAAAAACAAAAACAAAACCAAATTACTGAACTATTAGACTATTCGTCGAAGTTGTTACATTAAGGTCATCCAAAAAATGCGTATTCAGTTTTCTCAGCTGATACTAAATCGGCAAAAAGTTCTCAAACTCATTAATAATTTATCAAGTTAAAACAAAGAAAATCACAATCGTGAAGGAGGTTTGGATACCCTCGTTAGCTTTTGTTTCGATTGAGAAGATGTATGAAACACTTGAGAGAGTGTTTCATCAGCTATCCAAACACCTCGAAGTTCGTCAAAAATACTCCGCTGCGCGTCGTATTTTCAACTCTCTTCTCGGTGTTTGGAAATGTCAAAGAAACACTGTCTCTCGTGTTTTATTTATTACTTTTGAGACTTTGTGGATCTCGTCAGTACTTCAGCAACGTTAACAATCTTAGTTCTGTATCATTGTCTGTCTACTGTCTATTGAAATCATTTGGATGAAAAACCGAAAAATACCATTAAAAATCAGTCATCTTCACAGCCACAACATTTACAAGCTGAGCATATCTCAAAAAGGCCAAGAAAAATTATAATAACATTTTTTGCGATGAATATGGACGCATCTTTACCATATTTTAAGAACAGAGCCAAGCGAAGCCCCAGAAATACACAGTTGACACCAAGGACCTGAAGAGTGGTTCGGGAGATCATCGTGCATTTGCGGTATTTCCAATCGTCAGATCCATCCAGCTTGACCTCTATCAGTTGCAATGGAGACAGTAGAAAACTGATACAAACGAAAGCGAGTATGGCTTTTTCAAAGCTGTCAGAAATTTCATTGTTGACTTCACTTTCTTCGATGATAACGTCCAACATTTCCACTCCGTCGAAGAGATCCAGTGCTATTCGCAACGACAACATCCAAATCAGCTCTCTGTAAGCAATCGAATCTGTCCCCGTGCTCAATAACAGCAACAGAATGAAAGGAGACAGGCAAAGTGTCATCTTTAAAACGTTTGGACCGAAGAACTTTTCTTTGTCGAGTTTCTCCTCGATCGGCTCAGATCCACCAAAGATTACACCGATGAGGATCACGAAGGCAACTACGTATAGTAACCAGACAGCAAATAACCACTGTAGCTTTTTTTCCTCGCACAAGATGTAAAACCGGAGGGCAAGAGCAGGGCCAAATAAGAGACACAATGCGTAAAAGCCATCATCATGTTTATATTCTGCAGGATATGAAGCCAGTGAATACGCCTGAAGGCAAACCACGCCGAAGAATACGAGCCGTCCAATCCAAACGAGACATAAAGCCATGATTTAACTTTAGCGCAAAGCGCGTGACTGTTCTGTCAGGCACTGAGGTTTCTAATTCGGTTTGAATAGACTTTCTATGCCAAGCCCAAAGCACGATCTTTCTAAGAAAACGAACGGAAATGCGGATAAAGGTCATGAAGCTTTTTTTCCGAGAAACACTCACAAAAGACTCGTACATACGTAATAACGAAGCGCGCGACGTCTAAAAATAGAATGCAAATTATTGGAACCCCGCGAGAGTCAGACAACATAAGCGTGTTCTGGGAGAAATAAGAGGAAACTGAACGCCAAATTTTCGTTTGAAAAATTGTTTTAGGAACACTTGCTTACGCGCTTGAAAAAGCGTCAAATCTTCCACAATTCCGTTTTGTTTGGCTGAGTTTGTCTGAGTAATGACGTCACTCACGCGCTTCGCTATTCTTTGCGTATGACGCCATACCTTTCTCAATCTTTCTAAGAAATCAGCTCAGCATGATTTTAATGACATACTCAAAATGATTAAATTAACTTTGTCTTTGCACTTTGTTACAACCAATCACGAATGTTTTTTGCTTGCTCAAATAAGTTTACTTGAACGAAATCTTAGTCAAGACGAACCTAATAATCAAGCGAACAGAGACCTTCAAACTTTTCATGACTCGTGCTTAATTGGAA
The DNA here is from genome assembly GCF_042242905.1 of Orbicella faveolata. NCBI lineage: Eukaryota > Metazoa > Cnidaria > Anthozoa > Scleractinia > Merulinidae > Orbicella > Orbicella faveolata. The sequence continues at coordinate 6,171,770 of NW_028301569.1, forward strand.
GTGACTGTTGCTCTACATCAATTAAAATATATGATAAATGTTTGAGAATAAATTCAAACGAAAGGCAAAAAAAAGTAGAGGTTTCAACAACCATTCCCCGAGTATTTCTATGTTATTTCAAGAGGAGCAGACATAAGGAGAATTTGCATACCTCATGGTTTACACAAGAATCAAATATTCAGAATAAATTCAGTTAAACTTGTGATCTCGAACTCTGCACAGCGTGACACGCTGGGAAAGAAAACGACTATTTCTACAGTAGCCTGTTCAACTTTTAATGACATTTTATTAAAATCAGGGAAGTTTTAGGTAGTTTAATTTCTTCTCGCATGTTATCGACTAAGTTTACCGAGTGTATTGCATTTGTAGACTGCATGCAGCAGAATGGAGACTTTTAAATTAACTGATATCGTATTCCATTTTCCATTACCGAGCAGAGATAGAGCTAACTGTAAACAGGGTAACCTGAGTGCTATACAGGTTGACCTGTGTGATATTCACGCTAACCGGGACGTTATTTAGGCCTAAATGCAGTCTGCAGTCTGCAGTCTGCAATGTAAATGTCATAACGGTATTGTACAGCCTGAAAAGGCAAATCGAGGAAAATTGACAAACCAGAAGTTTATTCCGGCAATAGAACTTTGTTTCAGTCTATAACATTTAAACTAAGTTTAACATGGTTATGCGTCTGGGTCGGGTTGCTGAAAGCCAATTAAGCTAACCCAGGATCAGTGAGAATTCTGATTTCAGTTTTGTAATCTTCCGGTGAGGTTTTCTGTTTATACTGTTTGTCCTTCAGTTTAGAGTTTGAATAACTTCAAACTACACAAATCATAATTATAAGCAGTGGAAGATATTTTAGGCAAGAACAATTAATTCTCCGGTTAAAATTTAATCCTGGGTTAGCGTTAACCGATTTGCGAGTAACCCGGCCCTTTAATATGCTACTTTTTCATCACTTTAGACAAAACAACCAGCGAACGGAATCTAAAGGAAATTCACGGTACATTGGAGCACTTCCATTTACTCCACAACGAATATTTTAGCACTCCATTCGATCGGTGTTCACTAATTACACAATTAAGCTGTGTCTTTCGATGAAAGAGACACAGTTCAATACCGAAGAGGTCACTTGTGTCGTTTCTTTTCGCCTTATATCAATTAAGTGTAAATTTTAAATTTAAACAACAATTAATTAACAATAGCACAACATAAGGAAATAAGAAGAAATCTGCACTATTACACAACCCAACACTACTCTAACATCAGTCAAATAACAGTGTAACGTTTTCATAGCATTACTTCTGTAAGTGAAAAACTTTCATAGGATCTCACATCACGTTAAACAAAGCATCCAGCATACGGAATCTAAAGGAAAGTCAGCCAAGTTTGAGAAGGATACCTCACTGCACGAGAACAACAGAGGACTAGCTTTCATTAAAATCCACAGAAAGTTTGCCATTTCGATGTTAAACAACAAGTAAAATTTCCCTGTCGATACAAGAAACACAATTCAAAACTGGAGAGGTCCCTAAGCAGAGAAAACTTTGTTATTACTTAAACTGTAAAGGTAAACTGGAATCAACATTTCAGATGATCCAACTTCTTGAAGCAAACTGGAACAGATCGTAGCCAAAATCGAACTCGTTTCCTACAGTTTTCAACTGTATCGCAGCTGGAGAATAAACTTCGATGTTCTGGCAGTTTCACTGAGCACTGTTGGATGATGTTAGAACGAACTGCTGGGATTGCCTAACCAGGGCTTTGCAGATTAAAAGCTTTCAAAACCTCAAGTATAATTAGAGGTAAAATGCACACGGACGCTTGAAAGTCAGTTGTGAATAACTGATCGAGACTGAACAGCGTACTAAAGCCAAAGTTTTACCATTATCTAAAAGTCCAAGGAGTAAAGAGAACGTGATATGAAAGTCAGTTAAAGGTAAGACTCAAGAAGTTAACGCTAGCCGGATTCAGGATTGCCGATAGTAATAGATCTCCAACGAGGATAAAAATATTGCGATGCCATTTTTTGCTATAAAGATAGACTCATCTTTCTTGTACTTTATGAAGATCACCAGGCGAATTATTAAGAAAACCAAATTCACGAAGACCATTTGAATACCATTGCGGATAATGGCGAGCTTCTTGTCAAGTTCGCAGCTTCCGTTCTCGAGTTTGTTTTCCGCCATTTGTAACAAAGACAACACAAAGCTAAAACATGCCACGGTGATCATCGCTATTCCAAATCCTTTCTTGATTCCATAGTTGTTTTCTCTCTCGTCAAGAACGACGTCCAACATCTCGACGCCATCGAAAAGATCAATGGATATGTGAACAGATAATTCTTTAGCAAGCTTTCTGTATTCTTCGTTCTCACTTAAATCGTCTGCCGTGTTTAGTAACAAAAGGAACAGGACAGGAGTGAGGCACAGAATCACTTTCAAGCAGTTAGGACCAAGGAAGTTTTCCTTGTCGAGTTCGTCTCCGCATACTCCAAAAGTGATGGCTATGTTTAGTACTAGGGCCAGAACGTACAATCTCCAAGTAAAAAACATTTTGATGAGCCCTGCATCGGTTTTCAGGCAATAACCCCAGTAAAATATTACTGGTACATATGAAATTATGACAGCTATCCAAGGCTTATCATCTGAATACCATGTTGGATAAGCCGCGAAAAATCCACACTGAGTCAAAAACAGAGCGAGTACTACAAAGCGTCCCACGAAAACTAATCGTATAGACTTGATTTTTCTCTTTAGAGAGGACAGAACACCCGCCATTGTGGAAATCGTAAGTGAACTTTTCGTACACCAATCGCTCTACGAATTCGCAAATGACACGTGGCGTTTTCCGAGAATTCAAATGAGGTAATCGAAAGTAAATATATCCATACTGAAGGGGGTTTCCCACTTAGTAAACAGTCAAGAAATTTGAAAAGGCCATGTTTTGTGTTCATATTCTGCGAATATGAAGCCAGTGAAAACGAATTAACGCAAGGCAATTGCAAGGTGAAGAAAAGGACGCGTCCAATCCAAGCTAGAAATAAACTCTGGGACCATGTTTCAAACTCTTGCTAGTGCAATGTCAGAGATTGAGGTTTCTAACAAGGCGTTTAAGAAAATAAATTAAAGGTCGCGACCTTTCCAAGAAAACCAACGCATTTAATTGCATAAACGGCTCTTTCCGAGAAACACTCCATAAAATATTTGTAGTTCTTTGCGCGTGATGTCATACCTTCCTCTATGCATCTTTCTAAGAAATGTATCTCGCGTGACCTTTTTAATGACATACATGAGGTGACCAGCTTTGTTCTTGCATTTTATTGCAACCATGACCGTTTTACTTTAATTGAAATCTTAGTGAAGGCAAACCTGATAACCTAGCTTTTGCTGACTCTTGTTATGAATGCTTGTACATTGATTAATTAGGCCGACAGAGTAGAAAAGTAAAATTTTAACCATATATTTATGAGTTATTTCAAGATAATTTATCAGTAATCGCTTACCTTGTTTTTACTCAAAAACCAGAATTTAAGAATGAATTTGGTAAAACTGGTGATAATAGATTTTGCGTTGTGACACACTAGGAAAGAAATTTCCAAATCCCGTTCAACTTTTAAGGAAATTTCATGAAAATCAGGGAAATTTTTGGTAGTTTCTTTTCGCCTTTTATCGAATAATTGTAACGGTCACAAGCTGATAAAACAACAGCACAACAAAAGAAGGCAAGATGTCTGCTCACCAGAGCCTCGGTTAAGTCTCTACCAAATAAATTTTTGTTTTGCGTATAGTATTATTTCTGTAAATTTTCTCACATCACGGTAGACAAAAAATCCAGCAAACAGAATCTGAGGGAAAACCAAGTCTGAAAATTACAGCTCACTGTACGGACGCGTTAACATCGGATCCTTATCAAAAATCCCCAGATTTTGTTAAAAGCCATCCTTGCTATAGTCAACAACAGGAAGCACGATTAATATATTTAGCACTGAAGAGGTCCTTGAGCAGAGAAAATTAAATCATTACACAGAAACTAAAGAAACTTTCATGTTTAAAGCAGTTTTACGAAACACCGTCAGTGATGTTACAACCAGCGCTTCGCGGATCATGAAACAGCGACAACGAAATGAGAAACACGGACACCTGAAACACATCTTGAATAACTGAACAGCTTTTAGCCAAAGTGTAACTATATCAAAAATTCAAAGGAGTAAAGAAAACGTTATGAATTTTTAATTTTCAGTGTAAGCTAAGACAAAGAAGTTAACGCAAGTCGGATTCAAATCTTACGGTTCAATAAATGATAGATCTCAGACAAGGAGAGAAATATGGCGATGCCATTTTTTGCCATAAAGATAGATTCATCTTTTCCGTACTTTATGAAGATCACCAGACGAATTATCAAGGACATCACATTGACCAAAACCATTTGAATACCATTGCGGATGATGACGAGCTTCTTGCGAAGTTGGCAGCGTCCTTGATCGAGTTTATTTTCCACCATTTGTAAAAGGGACAACGCAAAGCTAAAACAAGCCACGCTGATCATCATTATTCCAAATCCTTTCTTAACTAGACTAGCACGTGCGTAGGTCTTTGCACATGACGTCATACCTTTCTCAATCTTTCTGAGAAATCAGCTCAGCATGACCTTAATGGCATAATTAGAATGATTAAATTAACTTTGTCTTTGCATTTTCTTGCAATCAATCACGACTGTTTTTTGCTTGCTCAAATAAGTTTACTTGTACGAAATCTTAGTCAAGACGAACATGATAATCAAGCGAACAGAGAACTTCAAACTTTTCATGACTCGTGCTTTGGAAGGGACTGTTGCTCTACATCAATTAAAATATGTAATTAATGCTTGAGAATAAATTCAAAAGAAAGGCAAAAAAGTAGAAGTTTCAACAACCATTCCCTGAGTATTTCTAAGTTATTTCAAGAGGAGCAGACATAAGGAGAATTTGCATACCTCATTGTTTACACAAGAATCAAATACGTAGAATAAATTCAGTTAAACTTGTGATCCTGAACTCTGCGCAGCGTGACACGCTGGGAAAGAAAACGACTATTTCTACAGTAGCCTGTTCAACTTTTAATGACATTTTATTAAAATCAGGGAAGTTTTAGGTAGTTTAATTCCTTCTCGCATGTTATCGACTAAGTTTACCGAGTGTATGGCATTTGTAGACTGCAGACAGCAGAATGGAGACTTTTAAATTAACTGATATCGTATTCCATTTTCCATTACCGAGAAGAGATAGAGCTAACTGTAAATAGGGTAGCCTGAGTGCTATACAGGTTGACCTGTGTGATATTCGCGCTAACTGGGACGCTATTTAGGCCTAAATGCAGTCTGCAGTCTGCAGTCTGCAAAGTACAAATGTCATAACGGTATTAAACACAACAAGATGATAGTACAGCCTGAGAAGGCAAATCGAGGAAAATTGACAAACCAAAAGTTTATCCCGGCAATAGAACTTTGTTTCAGTCTATAAAATTTAAATTAAGTTTAACATGGTTATGTGTCTGGGTCGGGTTGCTGAAAGCCAATTAAGCTAACCCAGGATCAGCGAGAATTTGATTTCAGTTTTGTAATCTTCCGGTGAGGTTTTCTGTTTATACTGTTTGCCCTTTAGTTTAGAGTTTGAATAACTTCAAACTACACAAAACAGAAGCAGTGAAGTTATTTCTAGACAAGAAAATTTTTAAAAAAATAAAAATTTAATCCTGGGTTAGCGTTAACCGATTTTCGAGTAACCCGGCCCTTTAATATATTACTTTTTCATCACTTTAGACAAAACATCCAGCGAACGGAATGGAAGGAAATCCAACGCTAGAATTACAGCTTACACGGTACATTGGAGCACTTCTATTTACTCCACAATGAATTTTTTAGCATTCCATTCAATCGGTGATCACTAGCTACACAATTAAACTATACTTTTCGATGAAAGAAACACAGTTAAACATCGAAGAGGTTTCTTTTCACCTTGTATCGATTAAGTGTAAATTATAAATTTAAAAAGCTGAGTATAGCACAACATAAGAAAATAGGAAGAAAGTAGTATTAAACACGACCCTACACTAGATCTAACATTCAATTAAGCGTAACGTTTTCATAGCATTACTTCTGTAAGTAAAAACTTTCATAGGATCTCACATCATGTAAACAAAGCATCCAGCATACGGGATCTAAAGGGCAATCAGCCAACTTCGCGAATTATACCTCACTGCACGAGAACAACAGAGCACTAGCTTTCATTAAAATCCACAGAAAGTTTGCCTTTTTGATGTTTAACAACAATTTAAAATATCGCTGTCGATATTCAAGAAATACAATTGAAAACTGAAGAGGTCCCTAAGCGGAAAAAACTTTGTTATTACGTGAACTGAAAAAGTTAACTGGACTCAACATTTCAGATGAGCCAACATCTTGAAGCAAACTGAAACAGGCCGTAGCCAAAATCGAACTTGTTTCCTACAGTTTTCAAATATCGCAGCTGGAGAATAAACTTTGATGTTCTGGCAGTTTCACTGAGTATTGTTGCATGATGCTAGATCGAACTGCTGGGATTGCTTAACCAGGGCTTTCCAGATTAAAAGACTTCAAAACCGCAACATAGTAGTGAAATGCCACGTCACTTGAAAGTCATTATGAAAAACTAAACACCGGTACTTAAGCCAAAAGTGTTACTATTAACTTAATTAAGATTAACTTAATTAAGATTCAAAAGATTAAAGGAAAGGCTGTGACATTCAGTTATAAAATTTCGTTGAGGTTAAGACCAAGATGTTAAAGTTAGCCGAATTCAAGTTTTCCAATAGTGATAGATCTCCAACGAGGAGAGAAATATTGCGATGCCATTTTTTGCTATAAAGATAGACTCATCTTTCTTGTACTCTATGAAGATCACCAGCCGAATTATCAAGAAGACCAAATTCACGAACACCATTTGAATACCATTGCGGATAATGGCGAGCTTCTTGTCAAGTTCGCAGCTTCCGTTTTCGAGTTTATTTTCACCTATTTGTAGCAAAGTCAACACAAAGCTAAAACATGCCACGGTGATCATCGCTATTCCAAATCCTTTCTTGATTCCATAGTTGTTTTCTCTCTCGTCAAGAACGACGTCCAACATCTCGACGCCATCGAAAAGATCAATGGATATGTGAACAGATAATTCTTTAGCAAGCTGTCTGTATTCTTCGTTGTCGCTCAAATCGTCTGCCGTGTTTAGTAACACGAGGAACAGGACAGGAGTAAGGCACAAAATAACTTTCAAGCAATTAGGACCAAGGAAGTTTTCTTTGTCGAGTTCGTCTCCGCATACTCCAAAAGTGATGGCTATGTTTGGTACTAAGGCGACCAGAACGTATAACCCCCAAGTAAAAAACATTCTGATAAGTTCAGCATCGGTTTTCAGGCAATAACCCCAGTACAATATTGCTGGTACATACAAAATTATGACAGCAATCCAACGCAAATCATCTGTATACCATGTTGGATAAGCCGCGAAAAATCCACACTGAGTCAAAAACAGAGCGAGAACTACAAAGCGTCCCACGAAAACTAATCGTATAGACTTGATTTTTCTCATAAGAAAGGACAGAACACCCGCCATTGTAGAAATCGAAATCTTAAGTGAACTGTTCGTACACTGACCAATCACTTCTACGAATTCGGAAATGACACGTGGCGTTTTCCGAGAATTGAAATGAGGTAATCGAAAGTAAATATATACATACCGAAGGGGGTTTCCCGGTTGGTTAGTCAAGAAATTTCATTGTGTTCATATTCTGCGGGATATGAAGCCAGTGACTACGAATGAACGCTAAGCAACTGCAAGGTGAAGAAAAAGACTCGTCCAATCCAAGCTAGACATAAACTCTGGGGCCATGTTTCAAACTCCAGCTAATACAATGTGTTTTTTGTCAGACACTGAGGTTTCTAACAAGGTATTGAATACATGAATTTAAGGTCGCGACCTTTCCAAGAAAACTAACGGGTTTCATTACATATATGGCACTTTTCGAGAAACACTCCATAAAATACTTGTAATTCTTGACGCATGATGTCATGATGATGATGTCATGATGCCTTTTTAATGACATACATAAGATGACCAGCTTTGTTTTTGCATTTTATTGCAGCCATGACTGTTTTGCTTGTTCAAATACGTTTACTTCAATCGAAATCTTAACCAAGGCAAGCCTGATAATCTAACTTATGCTGAGCCGTGCGTGTTATTAATGCTTGTACATTAATTTGAACGACACAGTAGAAAAGTAGAATTTCAACCATGTATTTATGAGTTTTTCCGCGATAACATATGAGCAATCTCTTACCTCATTTTTACAAAAGAACCAGAATTTAAGAAGAAATTTAGTAAAACTTAGTGATCATAGATTCTGTGCTGTGACACTCTGGGAAAGAAATCAACCATTTCTAAATCCTGTTCAACTTTTAATGAAATTTATGAAAATTATGGAAATTTTGGGTTGTCTCTTTTCGTCTTTTATCGAATAATTGTAAATGTCACAAGCTGATAAAACAACAGCACAGCATAAGAAGGCAAGAAGATGTCTACTTAATAGAGCCTTGGTTAAGTCTCTACCAAATAAATTTTTGTTTTGCGTACAGTATTATTTCTGTTAATATAAATTTTCATAGGATCTCACGTCACACTAGACAAAAATCCAGCAAACAGAAGCTGAGGGAAAACCAAGTCTGAAAATTACAGCTCACTGTACGGCCGCGTTAACATCGGATCATTTTCAAAAAATCTCCAGATTTTGTCAAAAGCTTTCCTTGTTATGGTCAACAACAGGAAGCGCAATTAATATATTTAGCACTGAAGAGGTCCTTGAGCAGAGAAAATTAAATCATTACACAGAAACTAAAGAAACTTTCATGTTTAAAGCAGTTTTACGAAACACCGTCAGTGATGTTACAACCAGCGCTTCGCGGAATAACACATCTTGAATAACTGAACAGCTTTTAGCCAAAGTGTAACTATATCAAAAATTCAAAGGAGTAAAGAAAACGTTATGAATTTTTAATTTTCAGTGTAAGCTAAGACAAAGAAGTTAACGCAAGTCGGATTCAAATCTTACGGTTCAATAAATGATAGATCTCAGACAAGGAGAGAAATATGGCGATGCCATTTTTTGCCATAAAGATAGATTCATCTTTTCCGTACTTTATGAAGATCACCAGACGAATTATCAAGAAGATCACATTCACCAGAACCATTTGAATACCACTGCGGATGATGACGAGCTTCTTGCGAAGTTGGCAGCGTCCTTGATCGAGCTTATTTTCCACCATTTGTAAAAGGGACAACGCAAAGCTAAAACAAGCCACGCTGATCATCATTATTCCAAATCCTTTCTCAATTCCGTAGTGATTCTCTCTCTCGTCGAGTACCACATCCAACATGGCGACTCCATCGAACAGATCAATGGATATGCGAAGAGACAACTGCGTAGCAAGCTGTCTATAGTCTTCGTGTTCTCCCAAGTCTTTTGCTGTGTTTAGTAAAAGGAGGAACAGAACTGGAGTGAAGCATATAATCACTTTCAAAGTGTTTGGGCCGAGATAGCTTTCGTTGTCGAGTTCGTCTCCACATACTCCAAACGTGATGGCTATGTTGGGTACTAAAGCAACCAGAACGAACAGTCCCCAGGTATGAAACATTCTGGCAAGTCCTGCACCAATTTTCAGGCAGTGACCCCAGTAAAATATCGCTGGAAAGTACAACGTTACGACAGCAATCCAACGCAGATTATCCGTGTACCATATTGGATAAGCGGCGAAAAAACTACACTGTGTCAAAAGCAGGACGAATACTGCAAAACGCCCCACAAAAACTAATCGTATAGACTTGATAATTTTCTTGAGAGAGGATAAAACTTTCGCCATTGTAGAAAACCCAAGAGAACTGCTCATTACCATTCCTGACATCAATCATTTAATTAATTAATTACGTCATAATGCACGCGACATGCAATTTGAAAGTTCTACGACAATGGAGCGTTTGCATTCCCGTAGACAGTAACCATGCAAATTTATCGGAAAAACAAAACAGCTTACATAGGAAAAGAGTTGAACTCCCACAGGATCAGCTTGGTACACAAACATAGGCGCCGTTTTGTTAGCCTGCGACCAGGCTCAAAATGGAGCACAAGCGCAAGCGGTTGCCGTGACGTCATGTGATGAAGCTCCGCTATAAAGGTATTCACGTCATTACAATAGTTGCATCAATTGCTGCGTCCTTTTCGAGAAATGATGCATGCCGAAGGGGATTTTCTGTTTGCCACATGACATTAACATACTGTGAGTTCTCCTGCTTGGGTGAGTGGAAAGAAAATCTAGATCGTTTTTCAAGGTAAAACAGTTTGGTAAACAGTTTTTAAACACCTTCCTGCTGTGGGCATGAAGGCCGAAGATTAAAGAACTTTGTCAAAGTTTACTGTGAGAACTTTCTTTTCAGTTCAGGAAGCGTTGGTTATATCGCTTATTAAAATTTTCCCCCTTTAACACAATAGTGTTTTCTTTATGAAAATAGTAATTCCATATTCCATTTTCCGCAAAGGAGAGCTCATATCAATTAAAATCCACCGCAAAATTCACGAGTCTGCTCATACAGAACTTTGATTTGATTTAAGATAACCTACAAAGTAGTTGTATTCTTCTTAGCAACTATTATATCGATTGTGACGCAAAATTCAGTCGCTATATTTAGGCAGGCGTCTATTACGTGGTGCGAGGGTGTTCTGGGAAGGGACTTAACCCATGATCTCGCTGCAGATCCTCTCGGATCGTCTGTTTTTCCAACAAAATAACTGATTAGAGACTGGGTACAAGTCAGGCCGTAGAAGATCGCAATCAGGTTCCTTGTCTGAAATGTTTATGAGGTCACCGAGAGTTCTCTTTTCTAATTTCCGTTATATATTACCAAATGCCAAAACATATGCAAAAAAAAAAAAAAATGCATAAATGATTTTGCTTAAAAGAAAATAGAACGAGTATTTTTGGCAAGAAGCATGCGAATACATTAGTGATTTACAGTTAACTAAACTTTATGTTGTGTTGTGTTTGCAAATCATCTTTTTTGGTGCATTTAACACGATCGAAACAAGCGCTTGCTTTAACAATGAACATCAGCTAAATGCAATATTTGGAATCATATTTTTGCTTACGTCGCCCTTGTTTTCAATTGGAAATGGCTTTATGCTTTACACCGTAAACTGTGATCCACTGAAATTCTTCAACAAACCCACAAACGTGTCACTCGTCATTCTGTTCCTTGGTTCCTTGACCGTTACACTGCACTTGTGTTTCCGCTGTCAAATCGACACCACGTTATAATCACACGGGCAAAACGAATCTGCACAGCATCGACAGTAACCTCTTTGCTGTTCTCCTGCATTCTATTCGTCGGCATCTCAAAATACGTGTTTTACCTACTGAACCCCCTCCCCTCTCCCCGGACCATAATGGTGTGTTTTCCATATCCTCAATAGTAAAGATATAGATGACGTTCAGTTGAGGAACAGTCGGATGTAAAAGCTTCATCTGGTTTCTTAAGTTCTCAATGAAAAATTCACTTCTTCCAGTTAATGAAAATGTAGGCAGACAAAGTCAAAAATACTCAATGAAAATGTATGCAAAGAAAGTCAAAATACTCAAGTTTTAGAAAACATCTTAGCTTGGCAAAAGTCAAACGCTCGAAATGCGGTTTGGATTGTTCAGAATAATGTTCACATGGCGGAAACTTCAATAAAAGGAACTTGCAGCTAACTCGGCGGAAATTTTGCAGCTAAAATGAAACTGCACACGTCACACGTTACGGCGATACGGCAGCCATTTTGAATTATATTGTATCAAATAGCTATTCTGGGATGCTCAGGGGAGAAAATTAAGATGTATTTGCCCCTGAGTATCCCATAATAGCAATTTGAAATAAGAGAATTCAAGCTAGCCGCCGTATCGCCGAAAAGGTCAATTAAATAGAGATTTTTACCATGATGGCCCAATAGGAATTAGGTTGGGCCAGCGTGCACGCTATACCATGATATACATTTCCAGTTATACGCTTATACGTGAAGAAATTTAGTAAGCAGTGATGAAAACAAAAGAGACTTTTTCTGTTCACTGAACCAGTGATAATGGGTGTCACACCATTATCACTGCACTGTTGGTTGCTAGATTATTTTTCGCTCTATTAATTTCTCAACTTCTTATATATGCCTGGTCAAATTAATGCTTCAGCAATTAAATAATAAATAATTTCTTGTACTCAGAGTGCAATAAAATTCAACAGTAGAATCTGTCGTTGGGCTCAACCGATCGTCATTAGCCACGTGATTTTCACGTGATGTCATCTTCGTCATATTGGATGACATTGACAAAAGATTGCTCAATAGCTTGTTTTTGGTTTGTGTCATCCAAGCTCCATCAGACCTTGTCATTTCAACCAAACGATATATTCCTAAAATCGATCAGGATAGAAGACCTGCGTGTAAACCAGCTAAGGCTGATGTGCCTTCCTTGTAAATTTATTAAAATTTATTTATATGTAGTGGTTGAGGTGTGGTAAAGTTTGCTTGTCCTTTCGTTATGTCTGTCCATAATGGACCATAACTCTTTTATTTTGATTTGTTGTTACGTTGTCAATGTGCACCTCTTTTGTTTTCGTTTGGCCCAATTAATATACAGAATACAGGTAGCCTCCCTTCAGAGCCACTGCCATTCAAGATTTTATTCTTAGTATCCGTCGTTTCAAAATCGCTTGGGATTTGCTTAAAGTGAGCTAAGAAGCGCAATGGACCAAAGGAGAGCTGTACAAGAGCCTTTCGCTGTCTCTGACAAGATTATGTATTTAATTCACGCTTACCGAGCTTCACAAGCTTTATTTACGGCTTGCGATCTTGGCATCTTCGACATACTGCACACATCATCAACTCCTCTATCGGCACAAGTAATATCGCAGAACTTGTCCTCGAATCCAGATGCTACAACGCGACTCCTAGACAGCCTTGTTTCCCTGGAATTGTTGGAAAAGGCCAAACAAGGTGACCTGTGGTTGTACAACAACACCGCTATCGCAAACAAGTTTCTAACGAAATCCAGTCGTGAATCCCTTATGGATTTCATAGCCATAAATAACAAAACTGTATACCCTATGTTTGCCAACTTAGAAAGCGCAGTTCGAGAAGGGACAACCCAGTGGATGAAAACATTTGGACGGTCCTCAGAGGAACTGTGGAAAGAACTGTATGGAAGCCAAGAGGCCTGTTTACGATTCACGGGTGCAATGCACGGTTCTTCACTGCATGGATGTGACGCAGTGGCCCAAGCATTTGATTTAACAGCGTACACAAAATGCTGCGATTTAGGAGGTTAGATTTGTGAAGATTATGATCAGTATTAGCATGATTTGTTTCGGGTTTCCAAAGGACAGAGAACTATAAAGGTTAGAATATCGGGAAAGGTACTTCAAGTAAGGGAAATACTAGTTGTTGATTTAATATGTGCGCTTAAGATGTCGATATTTTTGACAGTTGGACACATTCTGACATTAACTTTGTTACTATGTTAGTTTTGTGTAGGGGTGGGCGAGGGAACATATGAATTCCTTTCCTGGGGTAGGTGAGAAAAGAAGTCCTTTTGGAAATACTAAGAACTTGCCACTCTCCATTCCCCAGAGATTACTAGGGGCTTACTGTATTTGTAAATTTGCTTATTTTAGCGGGTAAAGGAGAGTTGTTTTCTTGATCGCAACATCCAAAACAAATACGCCCTCATGTGTCGAGGTTTTTTGATGAAACCAAAACCAAATAACATGTTTATTTCCAATCCATTTTAAAAATTACTATTACTTATTGTGTCAGGAATTGTTGGTATTGGATCGGGGGTAACATATAGCGGGACTTTGTGTGACCGTTGCAGAGGTTTGCGTGACTTCATCCGCTTGACGTTGACTCTCAGTCACGTAATTCTGGCTACGTAACGGCAATGGATTTTTTGGGTCTTATGCTGGATATCTAATTTTGTGGTTTCGTTCAAAATTCTAAACATTGTTATCATCTTATTTATCTAGGGGCTGCAGGAACCATGGCATATGCTTTGTGTCAGTACAATCCTCGCATGAAGATCACAGTTTGTGAACTGCCGTCAGTGGTAAACTGCGCTCACCACTTCAAGCCGTCCCTCGAGGCTTGCCCAAATCAAGGCAACGTCTCTTTTGTGGCTAGTGATTTCCTCCAGTCTGATTTATCAAAGGCTGATTTGTACGTGATATGTCGTACACTCCACAATTGGTCTGATGAAAAAGTCGACTTGATTCTCTCGAAAGTTTTCAAAAGTTTGCCTTCAGGTATGCATTAGAACTCTTATGTATATGACTTTCTATTATGCACTAACTGCAGTTTTCCATTGACCCCTTCAACACCATTCGTGCACTTCCGTTGGGTTGCTGTTCCTTCACTCCAAAAAAACACACTTTTACTCCAGAAAAAAAGAAACAAAGAAAACGTTTCTGCAACATAATTTGACCAATAGGAGAAAATATATATAGGTTATTGACCAAGCGTGAGGTCAAGATGGCTGGATATTGGACAATTCTTGCGTGTTTAGCCACAGCGTTGGATTTGGTTCATCTTGCCTGCTGACGGAGTAAGCCATAAAATAACCCGTGTTTTTAACCAATCAGAAGGAACAAAACCACTCGCGACGTCGTATACGCTCGTTTTCCCGCGCTTAGCGCGCGTTACCTGTTAAAACTTTGATTCTGATTGGATCAGTACGTCACCGTACGCCAACCGTGATTGGCCAGACTTGTTTCCTTTGTTTCCGGCTTCATATCGTCTCTGCCGGAAATTTTTCACAACTCCAACTTTGACAACACGTTAACTTTGTTGCGTCGCATTTAGTGAATCATATGCACTGTAACCATTGACAATGAAAATTTTCGTTGATACTAAAACGGAAGCTAAGGTTTCCTCAAAGCCCCAGTTGCAATATCTATAATAATATTAATATAATAAGTGGTCAAGAGATTATCAAGGTAAGAGAGTGAATCCCCCATGTAGTTCCTCTAACTAAGGTGATCCCTCTTGAGTTATTTTTAGACATGGTACCCAGTTCTTCCGAGGATGCTACTCACGCGATGCGTCGACAACCGAAGCGATTTTCTCGAAAGTACCTGAGACGAAATGGCGGGAACGTCATTTTATATGTTTTGATTTCGTTTCAGAGCAGAGATGTTTTCTGAACTCTTAGCCGTCTTTTTGTTCGGCCGGGCTTTCGTTTGTTTTGTGCTCGTTTGGCTGTTCATTATTTGGCTGTTTATTCGGTTTTAGAAAGTTTAATTAAGCAAACTTTAACGGCAACGGCAACGGCAACGAGTACAATGGCTGTGTAAGCGTGCGTTATAATTCTTTGTTCACTTCTTTGCCGTTGTTTACAAAAGGTCACAAAACAACAACGTGAAATAGCCATATTCTGCATATTCGAGAAAACGTGAACTATAAGACGGCCAATTTTTAAAATTTCAATTTCGAATTTTGACGCTGTCTTTATTCTGTTTGGGATATTTCTGACAGTATAGACACACGAGTCTAAATTCTCGCGAGATTCGTAGGCTAAACATTAAGTCGTTTTTAATCGATGTTGCCTTTGGCGTTGTTGCTGTTGCTGCTTAAACTGCTTTTGTCACTTGGGCAGCGAGCGTCTTCCTGCACTTTCGACCATTTGTTTGTTTGTTCGGTTGTGGCTAGCATGTGTTTGGGCGTTTGTTTGCTTTGCACTCGTTTGTCTACGCATTTCTCTGCCGTTCATTCGGTTTTTATTAGAGAGGTTAAGCATGACGTTAACGGCAGACGGCAAACGGCAAAGATAACTTCTCATTTTGATTTCTTTTCTTCTAATCCGTAGATAAAGCACACAAAAATGGAATAACGTCTCCTACTATTCATTCCAAATACAAATAATTTCACTCTACTTTACACACAGCTGAAGAGAGACGGTAAAAGTTTCCTTTTTGCCGTTTGCCGTTTGTCGTTAACGTCATGCTTAACCTCTCTGTTGTTTGTGCAGGGGACATCCGTCTCTTATTTAAACTCCTATTAAAGTTTCGAGATGTATTGAAACATACCGAGAGCCGAAGCTCCTCTGCTTGTGATCAAATACCAAAGAAGACATCCCCACAGCGTTGAAGGTTTTCCTTTGCTTTGAAACGAAACGAAGCGAAACATAAACAGATCCTCCACGAAAACATCCACGCAACGCGCGTATAATTTCCGCGGAAGAACTGGGTACAATGTCTAAAAATCACTTAAGAGGGATTACCTTATTTAGAGGACCTATACGGGGGAGTCACTCTCTTACCTTGATAATCTCTTGAAGTGGTATATCTACAAGTGGTTAAATTATTGCTGCATAATCTTCAGGTGGCGCTCTTCTCATCTGTGAGCAATTTTTAAATGAGAATAAAAGCGGCCCGGAGGACGCTCTCTCTCAGTCACTGACCATGCTACTGTTATGTGAAGGAAAGGAAAGATCAGCGAAAGAATATAAACAGGTTTTGGAGAACCATGGCTTCGTCGACATTCAAGCGAAACTAGTTCACCTTACTATGGATGCCATTTTATGCAAAAAGATTTAAGTTTAAGACAATTCTCTGTTTTAAAACTTAATGACAGTCCTTTAAGGGTTTCAAAGTTTTGGGGGGCTTTAACAATGTTCATAAATTTCAGTCCTTGGCTGGGGGGGGGGGGGGGGTGGGAGGGGTCACTGTTAATCATACCCTTCCAAGCTCATTTTTCTGCGCTCCAATAAGTTTTATTATTATATGGCTTGTTCTTGTAGCCGATATAACGCGCGCTCTGATTGGCTAATTGTAGGGCATTATTCTCCCGTAATGCCCACGGGCTGATTCTGGACTTGCAAAAACAAAGCAAAAAGCCATATAATAAACAACATATTGACCTCGAAAGTTCGGTCTTTACGGGAAAATGTCAAAACCTCAGCCTTGCCATATACGGCAAGGTCTCGGTCTGAGATTTTCCCGTAAAGACCTCACTCTCGGTTAATAAGTAGTTAATAAGTCAAAAGGATTCGGGGTTTAAGTTTTCAGGTTAAGTTTTCCTAGGTTAATTAAAATAGGTTTGGAGGCTAAGCTTCAAAATGTGGTAGTCTAATATGCAAATTGCAATTATACCTACATTTTGTATTGCTAGAGTTTAGCTTAGAATTTATCACCGTTTCAAAGATCAGAAATTTTTGTTTTAGTTCAGAACATCATGACGAAGCTACACGCATCAGAGAAAGTTAAAGTAAAATCGTGTTTACGAGGTCAGTTGCCAAGAATGTTTATGGTTTTGGATAACTTTATTTCCATTCAGTAAACAGAACTTCAACGTGTCTATCTGATTTAAGATTAGCTTTTGTTAAATTAAGAGTAAAGATTTCTCAGTAAACCTAAGGATATATGACTCATTTAAGATTACATGAAATGTAACCGTTTCAAAATATTAATTCTGACTACTCTAACACGAGACATTCAATGTGAATAGTTTTTTTGAGGATGGGTCAGTCAGTCATCTGTCATAGATGTATTACGTCTTACAACATAATCTGTATCCTTACAAATTACAACTACTGGTGCTAACAATTAGAACTTGTACTACGCCAGATACGAAAAACCACTAAAATAAACTGAACACCCTTTGGATGTGGCCAGAAAATATGTGGAAACGGTTCCTCGGCTAATGCAGCAGCACAAGACCCCGAGGAAAGGGTACAAAATCAGTAACGTAGAACATTGACAACTATTCATTCAAGCTGTTATAACAAAAGCTTAATAATAACAAAACAAAGAGGACGAACACGAAGACTGACTAACCTAGAATGACCTAAATTTCCCGCCAAATGCCTAAATAGTTCTTACTCGTCCTATGACACCCCATGAGCCTCTCAATCGTGCCGTCAGAATAATAGCTTCTGACTAATTCGTCACTCAATGTTCATAAACTACGTTGGCTGGGTCCTGTTGGTTTCGTTTTCTTTTTTCTGCGCTAACCGCCTCAGAAGCTCAGGTCGTTTAGAAGTATCTACTTCCCTAAACTGTTGATCAAAGGGGAAAAAGGTTTAAATTTGGTATTTTAATGGCCTATTTGTTAGCGGTACCAGAAGTTTTAATCCGGGGGGGAGACTCCCATGTGAAGAGATCGGGGATGCTCGTCTTGCTTAGGGGTGTAAATCACAGATTTTGGTCTCGCTTAAGATGTTCGGACTAAACGCCCCTGGTTTTTTAGTCTTCAAAGTATCTTTTAGGGTGCGCTTGAAGAGACGATATAAACAATCGTTGTCACTTCCGTTTTAAGTGGTATCTTTGAGGGGTCAAATAAATCTCGAGCCACACCCGTATTGGTCTCCTTTAGGGGCTCAATTTTCCAACATGCATCTCCGACGTTTTCATATTGGAGTCCCCCGGAGTTATATTTTGTTATTCTTATGTTATTCGTATTGTTATGTTATAGTCAGCCATCTTTGGGTTATGCATCTACTACATCTAAAATTCTTTAGAGGGTATACCATTCATTAAATGAGCTGGGGCTTGACAGGAATATAGGACTTTGGAAAATTCGCTCAGCCAACTGCACGTTCAGGTGGTCATAAGAATACGTGGGTGTTTATATCATGCTCTCACGATCAATCTCCTGATGGTGTTTCTCTAATCATTTCGCCGCAGTCTGTTTCTTGGGAAATTATTCTCTGTAAAAGACGTAATAGTAATGCTAAGGATATTTCTAGAAAGTAATAGTGTTGCTACGGATATTTCTAGGAAGACATAGTGTTGCTAAGAATATTTCTAGGAGGTCCAATAGCTTATCAATTAATAAAACATCGCAATTTCGGATTCCCAGACACTGACTAGTTTCTGTAACATTGAAATTTCAGTTTCTTGCCGAAAATCCAACTTGGAGCAGTTATACACACTAGAAATCATTTACATTGCTGTGAACTCGAAGCGCGAAAACCATAGCGCCGACGCCAACACGGAATTCGGATTTGTTCGCAGTCATGGTAAACGGATTCATTCTTTTCGGTCGCCCTGTTGTATTTGCAATACTGGCACTATTTCAAGGCGGTGTGTTGATAAAGTTTCTTGTTAAGCACCACAGCATCAAAAATTGGTTCTTCCTTGCTGTACCGTTTCCCGCTTTTATAGCGTGGATCTGGCACGTAAACGACATAGCGGGACATTTTCGCTGGATGTTTGTAGTCTGGCTGTTTCATGTTGGTATAGGATTGGTACCCTTCGTTGGAACCATATTTGCGCTCATCAAGAACAAGTTCATTGCAGGAGAACCATACGGTGCTGATAGTCTGAAATTGATCCTATGCGTTTCACCGCTTCTTCCGCTGATTTTATTAAACGACCCAAGCGTGGAAACAGACTCAAGTGATTATCGCGTGTTGATAACCGATCTTTCTTACAAGATGATCATCGATTTCTTCGATGGAGTGGACATGCTGAGTATCATTCTACAAGAAAACGAAGGCAATCATGGCATTCCAACGAGCTACGAAAGCGCTATAGTTGCTTTGGTGTGTATTAGCTTTCTGCTTTCTCCTATGGCTCTATTTGGGCACAAGGTAGATGAAAATGATCTTATTAGAAGCAGCAATGCAGTTGTAGCCGTCCGCATCGTCTTTCAAGTTTGTTTTAATACTCTGTTTCTCGCGCTTCGCGTGGTAATACACCTCAAGTACGGTGTAAATCTTTCTGTATTCACTGCCAAGAATGTGATTATGATTTTAATCGCACTTTTCAAGGTAATCTCCTTCTTAGAATGTTGCGAAAAAGAACATGAAATTGAAGTATAAATACTGACTTTCGCACTAAACTGGCGCTGAATTAACAGCAGTTTCAAAGCTATACAACAGTGTATCTTATAAATATTTCATGATTTTTTTTTTCCCAAACTTTCTCTTTTGACAAGTTCAATAAGTTTTCATATGTAACAAGATCAGGGTTAGATTGAAACTTCTCTTTCTTATTGATAATTCATCAAGTTAAAACAAAGAAAATCACAACCGTGAAGGAGGTTTGGATACCCGGTCTTTTAAATTAGCATAGATTTTGACGATTTTACTTCTCCGTTTACTCCTTAGTTTTTGTTTCGATTGAGAAGAAATATCAAACATTCGAGAAAATGTTTCATCAGCTATCCAAACACCTCGAATTTCGTCAAAATACTCCGCTGCGGGACGTATTTTCAACTCTCTTCTTGGTGTTTGGATGTCCCGATGAAACACTGTCTCCCGTGTTTTTGATATATTACAGTCGAACCTCGATTATCCGGATTTTTTGATTATCCGGACTTTTTCTCTAGTCCCAATTTTGTCATTAATATTTATAAGTCATGATCAAGATCCCTAGCAATGTTCTTTTTAAAACTATCGCGTTGAAAAGTGCAGTCAAAAGCGAGTTTATTTTGCTTTTAAAGAGCAAAAGCAGCGCTCGCACGCGTCGTAACTAATGAAGAACACTTGAATGAGCTCTGATTGGCTCAGAGTTAAGTGATTCAAGATGTACAGTAGACCATATTGTTTTCCAAACGATTTGTAAAAGTGTTGTTTCACAATTAAATGTTGCTTTATTTAAACAGTTTTGTTCTTCACTAATATTCATATTTTCGATTATCCTGACCCTCGATTATCCGGACTATTTCGTCTAGTCCCAACGAGTCCGTCGAGGTTCGACTGTGCTGCAAAACATTAGTAGAACGAGAAAGCAGTTCTTAAATAGAATTTCAGCAAGACTCCGTTGCTTGTACGATAAGATACACTCCTGCTATGATATTTTAGAATCAGCGACTTTAATATTTACACGAGGTAAATAAATAAGTTTCCTCTGGCATCTTCTGTGAATTTCATGCGTTGTTATGGACGGAAGTGCAAGTCAAATATGCGACTTTTGCCAATAAATACACAACTTTAAGTAAAGTGTAGGAAATCATCATGAAAGTTTTGCGTAAGAACACAATCTGCTACCAATGTAGGTCTGCTAGTTTTCTAACAAATAATCAAAATCTTCTAATTATAA
The DNA here is from genome assembly GCF_042242905.1 of Orbicella faveolata. Classification (NCBI taxonomy): domain Eukaryota; kingdom Metazoa; phylum Cnidaria; class Anthozoa; order Scleractinia; family Merulinidae; genus Orbicella; species Orbicella faveolata. The sequence continues at coordinate 6,192,894 of NW_028301569.1, forward strand.
CAAAATATGCTGTGTCCCGCGTCATTGAAATTTCGGCTCAGTTCACAATCTCTATCCCAGATTCTCTTCTTTTTCCACGGACCTCCTTTCTCACTAGAGACTGCATTGAATATTAAAAAAAACAAAATGCCCTAACCAACAACAGGTTTGTAACAAATGAAAACTTTAGAGCATTTTGCGCCTCTAAGCGTCGCCAGGCTGGACAATGGTTGTGTTATTCTGAGCGAAATGTCTTGTTCTTGACGTATAGAGTATTAGGAGAAGTCGAAGCAACCTTATTACTGTCTTTTATTTTGTTAGCTAGGAACAAAGAGACCTCAGTTGGACAGTCGCAGTCCACGCCTCCCGACACACCCCGGCCCCATGCCACGCCTCCACTTCAAACGCTCGGAAGAACTGGTAACTAATAAAGATGGCTGCCTCTAAAAGTGGTTTCGTACCAGGAGCGACGAACAAATTCGCTCTTGATCTCCATAAATCCCTGGCAAATGACGATAAGTTTGCCAATGAGAACCTTTTCTATTCTCCCGCAAGCCTTCTCATTGCTCTTGCGATGACATGTCATGGAGCGAGGGGAAGCACTGCTGCAGAGATAATGAAAGTACTCCATGTTGCTTCGGTTTCTTCACCTGACCTCGACAAGAGCATGAAGAAATTCATTGACACGTTGAATGGAGCCAGCGACGAGAGCAACAAGCTGCTTACAGCAAACAGGTTGTTTGTTCAAAAGAGTTTTGAAATCCTGGAAGCCTTTAAAACAGGAACTCGTGAGTTTTATGATGCAGAACTCGCTCTGGTTGACTACATCACAAATGCAGAGAAAGCCAGAGAAGAGATTAACCACTGGGTGGAGCAGAAAACAAATGATAAGATCAAAGATCTCATTCCTTCCGGAATGCTGAGCTCAGACACAAGGCTGACTCTCGTGAATGCTATTTACTTCAAAGGTTTGTGGCTTGAGCAATTCAGCAAGGATGGAACATTTTCTGGGTCCTTCTTTGTGTCCCAGAATGAAGAAATCAAGGTAAAAATGATGCACCAAGAAGCTGATTTCAAGTATTTTGAGTCAAAGGAGTTGGCTTGTCAAGTGCTCGAAATGCCTTATATTGGCCGAAAGATGTCCATGGTAATCTATCTTCCTAAAGAAATCAATGGCCTTGCCGAATTGGAAGAAAAGATGACCTATGACAACCTGCAGAAGTCTCTTTCTTTGCTTGATGCCTCAAAGAAAGAAGTGGAAGTGGTTTTGCCTAAGTTTAAGCTGACTCAACAGTTTGATCTCAATGACATCTTGTCAAAAATGGGAGCGCAAGAAATGTTTATTCCTGGTAAAGCTGATCTCTCCGGTATCACAGCTGCACCATTGTTTGTCTCCAAGGTGGTTCACAAGGCATTTGTTGATGTGAATGAAGAAGGTACAGAAGCTGCTGCAGCTACTGCCATTGGGGTGGTTTTCATGTGTATGCCATTGCCAAAGCCAATGTTCAAAGCAGACCACCCATTTTTGTTTCTTATTCGGCACAATGATTCTGGTGCCATTCTCTTCCTTGGGCGTCTTATGAAGCCTAGTGATTAAGTATTGAGCACAGTTGAATCTCTTGCATCAATTGTGGACAAATGAATTTAGATTAAGATATGCTTGATTTGCTTTGTGCTTATTTTTTCCCCGTTTATATGTGTAGGGTTTTATTGGTTATAGAATCTCGCATTCTCACATTCAGTTATCTTAAACTCTCAGCCACCTTAAAATCAAATTATTTTCCCTTGAATGAACCTTTCAGTCATTTGTTTTCCTGTTATCTCAAACCATTTTTTGTCCCGGGGGGGGGGGGGGGGGGGGGGACTCCCCTACAAAAACAACGGTGATCCTCATTGTACCTTTCAGGGTTTAAAAACACGGTTTTAGTACCTCATCGGGTGTTCAGCCTCAAAGGTCCACAGCAGGAGCTTTTGTGATACCTTTTGGGGTTTTGAGTTGAAAACAATATGGCAGGAAATAATGTGTTGCTTTAGAATTGGTAACTCTTAGGGGTGAACAACATTTCAAGCCACACCCACAACACAGGATCTTGGCACTTCTCTGGGATTCTTTTTAAAATTTCCGATGAGCACCCTAGTCCTTTCTATTTGGGAGTTCCCCCAGGTTTTTTTGTTTCTCTTGAGGGTTCAGGATATTGGGATTTCCTGAACCACCCAACACCCAATAAAAAGTGTACAACCTCTATAATATCAACATTTAGTTAATTGAATGGTGGTCTCTATTTTGGGGCTGGCATTGACTCAAGTTTGTTCTGATCCACCTGTTGTTGATATTAAGATGTTGACTACATTTGAAAATGAAAAAAATGTGATAATTTGGCAATAAATAATTATTATGAATAAAAAAATTCTTAGTGAATTGCAGTATATATGAAGGTGTATCTGATAAAGGCAAAGTTCAGTTAGGTATGAACAGTGAAAAGATAAAATAGAAGTTAATTGTTCTCAATACTATTTAATTACTCTTTGACTTAAGATCACGAGTACTGATGAGACTAAAATAATAATATTACATGATATTTTCATAAAATCCTGCATGTAAAAAAATACAGAAATGTTACTTTTTAATGTATTAGTAATGAATCAATGAAATTGTGTGAAATAAATAATTTCATAGTAATGTATTGAGTGGATGATTCAGTGACCTAAGGCAGCCCCTGTTAGCAACATGTGACATGTTCTTGAAATAGCAACATTAGAAGTTGAAAAACATTACAACAAGTGACGTGATATATGGTTTTTGACCAAGTGTGAGGTCAAGATGGCTGGGTATTGGCCAAGTTCTTTTTTTTTTTTTTTTTTTTACGTGTTTATGGACTGAGATGGAGACAAGGTCCACAAACAGGCCAAAAAAAAGAACAAGGCCAATATCCAGTCATCTTGACAGAACAAGCTTGGTCAACAAAGGATTAATTTTATTATATGGAAAGAGAATACTATGTTCTTGTGGGACTCAGCAGGTGATCCAGAGCTGGCAAGATAGCCCATCTTGCTTACTTGGGTAGCCAATCACAGCACAGAATTTGGTTCATCTTGCCCGCTCACGCAGGTAATCATATAATAAGTGTTGATATTGTGACAGGGCGTTGAGGACCTTCTGAAGCGCCTTGTGAAAGGGTCTTAAACTCATATGGGAGACTGATATATACCCTTTTATATGTAACAGAAACTCACTGATGGTTGGTGCACCAGAGTCTGGATCACGCAGTCTGGGTTCCAGTCTGTCCTCATCAAGTGACATTCATAACACAATATAACAACATGGACATAAAGACAAAGATCACTGCAATACTTTTGCCATAATTTTTGTGGTGTATGTTATGCTGTTATTCACACTAGTGACAAGACAACATTAATTTGTTTTTAAAGTGTTTTTTGTGGGTGTATGTCACCTCGCCATTGCTGTTAGTGTGGACCAGGCCTAAATAGGAATCAGAAACCTGTTATTGTAGTCTTACAAAATGGGGTGCTTGAGAGGGCCTGCCGGCAGACTCGCATGCGCTGTGAAGCCATGATAGATGAGCTGGCAAGAAAAGTGACCTCCCTAACTTATCTTATGTAGCTCCACCACTTCTTCCCCTGCTTACAGGCTAGGTTGGGAAGGGGTAACCTGCAATGGACTAGTATCGCATCCAGGTCACTTCTTGCTACTTGTCATCAGGTCAACACATAACCACTCGCCAGTCACCTTTGAACTGAGATTTTGACATCGAACTGAAATGAAAAGGGAGATTTCATTTTTCCCTATGATCAGACTAAAATAAAGGAGACAATATTGGTCATTTACTCTTATAGATTGACATAGTGGCTCCGAAGAGAACGGTTTTATTTGCTAGAAATGGATTCTACTCAGGCTTGTCATTCTCACTGCCGAACTCAAACTCGTTCTCAAATTCCTCATCGTTTTTGCTTCCTCCAGTTTCTGCCTTTGCTTTCCCCCGGGGGTAACTCCCGTATAAAAGGACGGGGATGCTCTTTGTACATTTCAGGGGTTAAAAAAGTGGTTTTTGTACCTCTTAAAGTGTTCACCTTAAAAGATCCACTACGAGAACTTCCACGATGCCTTTAAGGGTATTGAGCCGAAAAACATGACGAGATATTTGGCAATCAACTTGAAGGTATTCAAAGTTATCGTCTACATCGCTTTTTAAAATTATGAAAGTGTCAATTAATGTGTTGTTTTAGAATTGGTTTCTCTTAGGGGTGAAAAAAATCCTAGCCACGCACTCAAAACAGGAACTTTGAATTTCTTAGGGTTCTTTTCAAAATTTCCAACGAGCACACTTGTCCTTTTTATATAATAATAATAATAATAATAATAGACTTGTATAGCGCTAGGACTATACAAACATACTCAAAAGCTCTTTACATTAAGTTAAAATCAATGAATAAATGGAAATCACTAAACTTTAAAACTATTACAACAACTATGCTAAACTTTAAAACTATTTCCACAAGTCAAAAGCTTTCTTAATATATGGAAGCATTCCCCCTCCCCCCTCCCCCCACGGGCTGCGTTATCTTAGTGCCGTCGAAATCCCGCGGGACTTGAACAATCTGGTGACCGTGAGACTCATACTACGCTTTCTGGATTCATTGAAGAACCCAGAGGCGGATCCAGGGGAGGGGTTAAGGGGGTTGCAAACCCCCCCCCCCCAACTTTGATAACTGTTATTTGTTTAACTCACCATAGAAATACTAGAATAAAAGAATAAAATAGTTTGACGTAGTTTGTTTCACTTCCACCAACTGACTGACTGTCAAGTTTAGGAAACGAAACTGTGCATTTGGCAACTACAATACATTATTATGTTTGACTCTCTGGTTGATAAAAGAAAAACCCGTAATTTTATATCACGCCTTCACAAACTTTTTTCAAGTGTCAAACATACTGGAAATGGTGTTTCAGAGGGTAAAATCAATTTTATTTTATTTTCGGGCGCATGGCCTCGGAGCCCCCTAGAAGCTCAGGGTTACTGTGCTCGCCATCCACTCAGTGGCGACGAAAGTTAAGGTGGTACAAGCCCCTCGTTCAGGAATTCCTGGATCCGTCCTTGGAAGCAAGCAACTACTAGAATTGCTTTGTGACCACTTCTTTCCCGACCGAATGCCGTAATTTCCATTGAGGAGATTTATTTAACAGCTAGGCAAGCCGAAGCACTTGCCGCAGTCATTTTTTTCGGTTTGGTTGTAATTTATCAAGCACGAGAGACAGTGTTTCATCGGGATATCCAAACACCGAGAAGAGAGTTGAAAATACGACGCGAAGCGGAGTATTTTTGACGAAATTCGAGGTGTTTGGATTGCCAATGAAACACTGTCTCGAGCGTTTGATATATCCTCTCAATCGAAACAAAAACTAAGGAGTAAACGGAGAAGTAAAATCGTCAAAATCTATGCTAATTAAAAGACAAGGTATCCACACCTTCTTTCATGGTTGTGATTTTCTTTGTTTTAACTTGATGAATTATTAATGAGTTTGAGAAATTTATAGTCATCATAAACACTCTAGACACCTAGATAGAGAATTTAACCATGGACACTACCTCAGTCACAATTTTTCTACCTACCACCCTAGTAAAATGCCAAATTATAGATAGAAAGAAATGTTAAGTGTCTGTAGGGAAAACCAAGGTTTGACTGTACTACATTAAACTCGATGACTGAAATATTACTTATAATTTATATAAAATAAATAAACTGAATTTTGTTCTACAAGGGATTTTTCTGTGGTTAAAATGTTTTTAAAACGCGATGTTTCAGGCTGTGTTACTGATCTTCTTCAGGCACCGTGGTTCTGGCTCAATATGGTGACTGCCCGAGACGTCGACGCGTTTTAAAAACATTTTAACCTCAGAAAAGTCCCGTGTGGAACAAGACTCACTTGATTTATTTTACATATCAACATGACAGGTTCTGAAAGTTTAAGATAAACTATGAAATATTACGATACTGGCTTCATGAGACGGCCCATGAACAATATGGAGCCAGAGTCGCTGTGCCGAATAAGAAACAGGAAGGGGTGGTCAGCCTTAAATATCCACTGCGAATCCGTGACACATTTTTCCAAAGCTTCCTCAGTAATTGCTCCTGCCTCGGTTCCTTCTTCATTCACCTCGACAAATGTTTTCTGTGCCACCTTGGAGACAAACAACGGCTCAGCTGTGATACCAGAGAGATCGGCTTTACCAGGAATGAACACATCTACCGCTCCCATTTTTGACAAGATGTCATTGAGATCAAACTGTTGAGTCAGCTTAAATTTAGGCAAGAACACTTCCACTTTTTTCTTTGAGGCATCAAGCAAAGAAAGAGACTTCTGCAGGTTGTCATAGGTCATCTTTTCTTCCAATTCGGCAAGGCCATTGATTTCTTTAGGAAGATAGATTACCATGGACATCTTTCCGCCAATATACGGCATTTCAATCACTTGACAAGCCAACTCGTGTGACTCAAAATACTTGAACTCACTTGTTTGATGCATCATGTTTACCTTGATTTCTTCATTCTGGTTTACAAAGAACGACCCAGAAAATGTTTTATGGTACATGAATTTCGTAAGCCAGAAACTTTTGAAGTAAATGGCATTCGCGAGAACCAGCCTTGTTTCTGTGCTCAGCAATCCGGGAGAAATGAGATCTTTGATTTTATCACTTGTTTTCTTCTCTACCCAGCGGTTGATCTGTCTTCTGGCCTTCTCAGCATTTCTGATGTAGTCAACTTGAGCGAGTTTTGCATCGAAAAACTCGCTTGTTCCTTTCTTGTAAGTTTTCAGGATTTCAAAACTCTTTTGAAGGAATAGTCTGTTTGCTGCGAACAGCTTGCTGTTTTTGCTACTTGCTGCGTTCAACGTATCAATGAATTTCCTCATGCTCTCGTTGAGGTCAGTTGGCGAGATCGAATCAACATGAAGGACTTTCATTATCTCTGCAGCAGTATTTCCCCTCGCTCCATAGCATGTCATTGCAAGAACAATGGTAAGGCTTGTGGGAGAATAGAAAAGGTTGTCATTGGCAAATTGATCACTATTTGCCAGGCATCTGTGAAGATCAAGAGCGAATTTGTTCGTCGCTTCTGCTATAACTCTACTTTCTGAAGCAGTCATTATCACTAAATTGCTGGTTTGTGCAACAAGTAGATGGGAAGTAACTAACCACAGTCTGGAGAGTAAAAGAGCCCAATTTCTTAATTAACTCTTTACTAAAATGTTCCAATATATTTTATTAATCATCATACGCGCGACACTTGAACAATACAAACTACAAGTGCACGGAGAGAAGTTATTTATGTTCTACCTCATTGACGGTGATACTCACGCAAAGGAATATAAGCAAGTCGAAACAATCATTTTTTAAGCTTATTTTGACGTAGAACTTGCTAGTAATGTTAACTAGCTACGTAAGGAGCCCTCATTTTTATAGTAATTCAGTCTGTTCCCTTCAGTGTTATATTCCCGTTTCAAACGCTTTCCAGCAGTCGAAAGACTGTCCAACTAGGGGGGGGGGGGGGGGCTCCCCTGGGTTACACGAGTCAGTGATGTCACGCAGTTACTTTAAAAGGCCACATTTCCGCTCAGAATAAATAGGGTCCAACATAGGTTTGGCGGGATGCGGGAAAAGATTAAAATCGAGGCGGGGTGCGGGATGACAAAAATTTTAATGGCGGCATGCGGAATGAAAACACTTCGAAGAGAGCGGGATTTGCGCATTTTCACGGGTGGGATGCGGGATAGTTTTAAAATTGACGGCGGGATACGGGATTCACAGGATACGAATGTTATACGGAGAACTGCGCCTATAACCAGGGGGATCTTAATAAATGTTCTGAGCGAAGCGGGATGGCGGGATTGAGCCAAGAATAGCAGTGGAATGCGGTATTGAAAAAGCCTATGATCGACCCTCAATAAAGGTCTAGACTGTTCGTAATTGACGTGTCTTGGACAGTCCAAAAATTGTTACGCGCAATATTGGATATACGCAATATTGAATCTAATCAAGTCCTGTAATATTTTGGCCAATGATTATAGGGGTTCACGGCGCACGAATGAAGAATATTGCGGCGAATATTGCACGAAACGCTCCGTGGGTATGTCCGCTCCTTTTTTGGGGAGCAAGTTGCCGCCCCCTAAGAGAGAGGACGCTTCCGCCTTCAAAGTGGACGGCAACAAATCGACTTGAGAGCTCTGCTTCCTTAGAAAGCTGTGAGTCAAGCCCTGTAGCTGTGGAGTGGCTAGTGTAGTGATCATAAAGCTTTTTTCAACATGAATGCATACAGTGAGAAAGTCTAAATGAATATAAGACGTATGTTTGTTGCAGTGTTCGAAAAAAACAAACGAAATCACTAAATCCCGTGTCATTAAGAAGCAACAATCTCTCATTCTTTTGTGTACAAGTATAACATTTTTCACTCAGTAAAATCTGAGGATGTCGAGCCTCCCTTCAGGCCCAGCATACAATTATTCGAGAATGTATAGTCAGAAAAACATATGCTTTGCGCTCGTACATGTAACGCAGCGTTTAATAGTTAGCGCGAAGACTTTTATATTTACATTTTTTTAAAATTACCTTCGGTTTAAAATTAAAGGAATACCTTTAAACCAATTTTCGAACGAAATGTTCGAACCGACGTATTTCGTGCGTCTAAACGTTTTCACAAACCCATAGTGAGACACTTTAATTTGATCAGCCAGTCGGGATATTTTCCACAAGTCCTGGGAAAATCACTTCATCTTGAACATAATAACTTTTTAGTGTTTTCTTAAAGTTTAGTGGGCAACTAACTTAGGTTAAACTTATTGAAATCTTAAACAAATCAAGAATATATCGTTGGAATTCTATGAGTCCATGTTGGTGTTGCCAGACCTCATTCTTACCGAATCTCCAAGAAAAAAAAAAACCCAAATATCATAACTGTTGTGGATTGAAAGAAAGTCCCTTTATACTGAACATAGCATCTTAATTATTTATTAGAACTTCTGAAAATTATTAATTAACGAAAAGAAGTTAAAAACAATTATTTTCATCACAACTTTTGATAAATGCCATTGCACATTTTTAGTTATCTTGCAAACTTCCTTACTTTAATAGTAATTCCCGTCAATATAGTTTTTCTCTTTCATAATTACAATTTAAATTAAATGAGTCCCTCTGTATCAATAAAGTAATATTTTCTTACTCAAAAGCCCCCTAAACCAATCTTATCATTTTGTAAATCACCAGCAACACATTTCAAAAAATCATATTGAAGAAAACTAATAATTATTAATACGCTCATCTCTATGTTTTCAGGTTCATACACCCTCCCTTCATTTAATCTGATACAGCTCCACTATAGTATTTAATGCCAGTATAATTTTTTTCTCTTTCACAATTACAATATATTAAAATATGTGTCATTCTACATTAATAAAATATTCTTCTCTACTCACAAGCCTCCTAAACTAATCTTATTACCGTATTTGGTATATTATTAGCAGCACATTTGAAAAGATCATATTAAAATTAAGAAAACAAATTTTAAACAAATTAACTAAAAACTAATTCCTCTAAGTTTTCAGGTTCATAAATCCTTCCTTGTTTAACTAGATACAATTTCACTGTAGTATTCAATGATTCACTTGCTAACAGTAAAGTTTGCTTTTTTCAATGACTATCAAGAACTCCAATGTAGCACTTTGTTCTGAGTAAACTCATCAACTTTGAAACTAGATCAACGTTGTTCTTCAAAGTCAAGAAAGACAAAAAAAACAAAACAAAGAAAAAACCCTCCTAATATTTCCTCTCCACCGCCTGCACTGCTTCATTTCAATTTGAAAATCACTTTGGAACAAAATACCCATTCATTAAAGTATCTCTACTGAACATTATAAAATGAAAATACCGAGAGCTGTGTCTACACCGTAGGAAAAGGACTGCAGGAGCTGATAGTGTATTCGAGGAAAACACCTACATGTATGACCCAATAAGTGGACAATATTCTGTACCCAGCCACCTTAAAAATTAAAGCCTCAGAAGAGCCAGCAAAACTTTGGGGGCCCACACCTTATAAAGAAGTCTGGACGTATCCCAGATGAAGACCAGTGCTAACAACTACAATAACATAAAAATGGTTTCTGGCTTGAGCCCGCGATCCAATTGAAAACCAGTACCTGGGTAGAGGATCACTTAAAAAAAACACACATGATCTTGACAAGATCTAAACCTGAGCCTGTGATAAGGCAAGGTGATACTGGTCAGCGGATATCTTGTTTTGACAGATGTCAATTGGCGATAACAATTAACCATAACATGGATGTCCAATATCAAAGATAAATGCTGTAAACCAAGTTTGCAAGCCTCGGTCAAGTTATTAGCCTGTGATCCATGCTGCTGGCCATGTTGACCTGCATGGTTTTCTATTTCTACAGTATGTGTGCATGTAGTTCTGTTCCTAGGTGCTATTTTTTCAATACAAAAGACTCATTCTACAGGGACAGTCCATCTTACATCACTGCTACATGGCTTCTATCACTTCCTCAAAATGTTACAATATATGGATAATGATCACATACATTAAGTAAACGATTGGTTCTTCTCTATTGTGAAAACAGTACCTAAGTAACTACATTTTCTGGCAAATCTGCATTGCACCTGTAGGGAAAGGTTCAGTTGTACTGCATTATGTTTGAGTTGGTCTTACAAGACGGCCCAAAAACAGTATGGCACCAGAGTTGTTGTGCTGGATAAGAAACAGGAAGGGATGGTCAGCCTTGAAGATCGGCTTTGGCAACGGCATGGAAAACGTATTCATACCAATACCCGTAGCAGCTGCTGCCTCGGTACCTTCCTCATTCACCTCAACAAAGGCCTTGTGAACCACCTTGGACACAAACAGTGGCTCTGCTGTGATACCAGTGAGATCAGCTATACCAGGAATAAACATCTCTTCTGCTCCCATTTTTGACAAGATGTCATTGAGATCAAACTGCTGAGTTAGCTTAAATTTAGGTAAGAACACTTCCACCTCATCCATGGAGGCATCAAGCAAAGAAAGAGACTTCTGCAGGTTGTCATAGGTCATCTTTTCTTCCAATTTGGCAAGGCCATTGATTTCTTTAGGAAGATAGATTACCATGGACATCTTTCGGCCAATATACGGCATTTCAAGCACTTGACAAGCCAACTCTTGTGACTCAAAATACTTGAACTCACTTGTTTGATGCATCATGTTTACCTTGATTTCTTCATTCTGGGACACAAAGAACGACTTAGAAATTGTTTTTTCTTCCTTAAACTTCTCAAGCCACAAGCCTTTGAAGTAAATAGCATTCACGAGAGTCAGCCTTGTGTCTGAGCTCAGCATTCCGGGAGGAATGAGATCTTTGATCTTATCATTTGTTTTCTGCTCCACCCAGTGGTTAATCTCTTCTCTGGCTTTCTCTGCATTTGTGATGTAGTCAACCAGAGCGAGTTCTGCATCATAAAACTCACGAGTTCCTATTTTAAAGGCTTCCAGGATTTCAAAACTCTTTTGAACAAACAGTCTGTTTGCTGTAAGCAGCTTGTTGTTCTCGTCGCTGGCTCCATTCAACGTGTCAATGAATTTCTTCATGCTCTTGTTGAGGTCAGGTGAAGAAACCGAAGCAACATGGAGTACTTTCATTATCTCTGCAGCAGTGTTTCCCCTCGCTCCATAACATGTCATCGCAAGAGCAATGAGAAGGCTTGCGGGAGAATAGAAAAGGTTGTCATTGGCAAACTGATCGCGATTTGCCAAGCATGTATGGAGATCAAGAGCGAATTTGTTTGTCGCTTCTGCCACAACAGCAACCTGCTCCGAGGCAGCCATGTTTGTTCTGTGGATGTCCAGGTCCTCTCAAGTTTCCCCTTCAAGTCGAGGCAGGATATCCTGTCCCCCAGCCCTGTCCCCACTGGTTTCCAATTCCGATTTTGAAAGATAAGCCAACAAACAAATCATATTTGAAAGTTACCTTCACATTGGTCCAAGGGATTTACGGTTTTGGTTTCACTGTGTTCGTAAACTTCTCGGAAAAGTACTTGTAATTTAATTCTTCCAGTTCGTTTCATGGCACGCCAGTCACGCAACCCGCGACGCTTTGATCAGCGGTATTCCATAGGAAACACAGGAAACCCGCGAAAATGGCCGCCTTGTTGTCTGGAAGATAGTATAGTGCGTCGGCTAAATTGTATCAAAATATGGCAAGAAAGAGAGCTCGGTCCACTAAAGGACAGAAGGGAAGCAGTAAGGAAACGTCCCCAACCCCCAGAGGTGGTGTTAACAGGAAATCCAATGCGATTTGCACGAAGAATTCTCGTTCTTCCACCACACGCGCACGATCAGTGAAGCGGGACTTGAAATCGACAGATACTCCTTCGAAGAGAACGCCAGTTAATGTAGACGATTCAATCGGCATAGCGAAAGAAAAAGGTAGGTGTTCTTTAGACAAGGATTGCTGCGAACTGACACCAAAGCTACACTGAGGGCTTTTGTGAAGTAATTTGCTCGTAAGCTTATGTTTGTTAACCGATAAAACACGAATCAAAGATCGCCTGGATCTGTTACGTAACGATGTGCCACAGAATCGTTGATATGTGCAAAAAACTGGTGATTAAGGTGATTAAGATGCATAGAGACCTTCTTAGCTCAAGTTTACAATGAATCACGTTTTGCAGTTTCTGCTATTAGCAATATTTGATCATTCCACCATGGGATAACATTTGGTTTGAAGAGTGAAGTCTGTACAAATCTTAAAGCTTGTGGGGGTTGGGGGGGGGGGGGGGGATGACAGATTGCTCGTTGATGTCGGCGCGTTGACGCCGGTTTTTGCCGCATGATGTAGATGCCCGTAGGGAAAATTTAAATTTGAGGGGACCTGAAGGATAACACTGCTAGTGGTGTATAATGATCAATGGGCCAGTGGCCACACCCATAGGGGGTCTGGGGGCATCTTCTTGTAGGAAATTTTGAAAATGCCATTTGTTGCATTTTAAGACACTTAAAGTAAAATTTTTTGTCATTGTTAAGCTATCTTGAAGTATATTTTCAAAATTGCATTGCCACAATTATAGAATACATCAAGGCCTCTTGCAATAACACATTTTATATCCACATAATGGTCTACATTGTCTATTTTTAATTTACATTCCCTTAGAAAGTTAAGGTGCATCTCCATCTTGGCCACCCTGTTCCAGTAGGGGTGAAGTGACTAAGGATAATGCTATTATTGGTATAATTCTAGTCTGTTGTTGGTTCCCCCCCCCCCCCCCCCCGCTCCCAATTCTAGTCCAGACGTTTTTGTCACGTTGTCTTAGTGCCCATTCATACTGTACCCCTGGGTGAAGAGAGTTGCCAAGAGAGAAATGGTTGTCCCTCCCTAACTATGACTTAAGCATGGATTGATTCAAGACCTACATGACCTAGCAGGAAGTGGTAAATGAGGCTTACAGATTTTCATTTGGTGTGTCATTATTTTGAATTCCATAGGTGCCTCTCTGCGTGGCAAGAAAAGGAATTCATCCGTTCAAGATCTGTGTGACTCTCCTTCAAAAAAGCCCAAAATAGACTGTGCAAAGACCCCAAAGCAGAAGGGTGCTCAAATCATAGGTGATGACAAAAGCGACCCTTTCCAAGAACAAGGTAAAACAGCTGCACTGTCAAAACGAGCATCAAAGGGTGGTAAACATAAAAATGAAACTACATCGCAGTCTAGTTCATCAGACCTACAAGAAGTTCGCAGTGCCGCTAAAGCAACAAAAGATAAAGGCAAACAGAGGAAGGCAAGTCCTTTGAAACAAAATCATGTAGCTACTCCAGAGGATCTCCAAAAGTCACCAAGGAAGGACAAGGTTGTAGGGAAAAAGTTGAAACTGGACCTAGGAGGAGAAGTGAAAACAAAGGATGAATTGAAGGCTGGAGAGAAGAGTTCATCTGAAGAGTCTAGTGATGACGAGGGTGTGGCATGGGAAGATGTTGATGGTGAGAGGAGTATGCAGTTACACGCTTGTTTGATTGGAACAAAATATTTGTTTGCTCGCACAAATTATAACCTTTGATTGCTGAACTATATTAACTATACTTTGGTTCATTAAAAAAGCAAAAATGGTAGTACAGTAAAATCTCAATTTTTGGAATACTTAATTTTTCAAAACTCCCGATTCTTTGAATCAAGTCACTTCCCTCCACTAATTTTATCCTCAATTTCTTCAACTACTTGATTTTTCAAACCATTTTTTGTTTCCCTTGCAATTTCAAAAAATTGAATAATTTCCACTGTCAATAATAATGATTTAATTTGTTTAGCCATGCATTAGCTTTCACATACATTGAACCATGAAACTGCCCTGTTAACATACAGGCATTTAATTTATGGGGTCTGTCAGAATGGCAAAATAATAAATTATTATGATATACGCTGTACTCTGATAGATGTATTCCTTTTTTTTTTCTTATAGAGGCAAAAGTTGTTGACCATGTGATGGATGATCATGCAGCCTCAACATCACATCACCATCACTCACCCAGCAAAAAGAATGTCGAGATTAGCATCACAGTACCTGGAGCAAAAAAGAGGAAGAAAGGATGGTAACTTAGCATCTTGATGAAAATAGCTCTTGAAGACTTTTCTTGCAAAAGTCAAGCATGCTATTGTTAAATTTTCTGAATTGCATTTTCACCCAGTTTTGGAGGCCGACCATTTTCACTGGCACTCAGACTGGAAATTGTGCTGCTCCAGAAAATATCTGTCCTATATTTATACCCCTCTTGTGGAGTGTTCTTTGATTTGAAACCACCAGCCCCTTGCACCCCCCCCCCCCCCCCCTTTGAAATTCCAGCTTTGGTTCATGCTTTCCTTTAAAAAATTTGGCCTTTTGCACCCCTCTCTCTAGAATTTCCAGTAACCCTCCTTGGGGTGGGTATGGGTATTTTCTGGAACCACACAATATTATAAAGGCCACTTTAGTGCTCTTTCTATCCCTTGAATAAAAAGAGACTACCAGTATTCTGGGTTGTGCAAAATAATCTTTAGTTAATGGTAGATTATTGGTATGTACGCTATGTACATGTAAGCTTATACTGCAATTTTTTGTGCTGGCAATTGCAAATAAGGTTTACATGTATGTGCAAATAACATGTGTACCTCTACAGTGTTAAGAGCACGCAGATAAGACAAAAATGGTTATATAGGGTAATAAAGTAATTGTTTATTGTTAATGTTTTATAGAAAGAAACATACTAAGAATTTCTGCTAATAATAATCATCATCACCCTTTGTGTCATTGTTTTTTTTTTCCAGGAGTCAGGAAGATGTTATGAAATATATTAAACGAGCAATCAATAGATTTAGAAAAGATGTTTCTATCAAAGTTCATAAGGTACTTGGCAAAATTTTACAGCCTTTAGATTAATTGCTGACTGTTCCAAATGTATGCACATGCACATGTATGTTGTCTTCTTCTAATCACTAATGCGAGGAAAAGAAAACAGCTGTAGTGTGCTGACTGCATTAAATTTGATACATATATATCATGACAGACCTCTTAAGGTATGTGTTTGTTGAAGCAATTACAGCTGATATAGATCTTTTTTCATCTTTCGTTCATTATTCCCTTTAGGTTCACCTGTTGACGCTAGTTGCTCATGGATTTTTCAGAAATGGTGTCTGCAATGAGCCACTGATCCAGGTACATACATGTTAGAGGTATATAATTATTAGTTTATAATTGTGCAGACTGTGCTGAATGACTGTGAGGTAGGCCAGACAGGGGTATAATATTATACTTTCATGTACAGTGTTTAATTTGATATCAGGGATGTTAAATTATAAGGTATGTGTGCTCATATAATGTTAACAGTTTGTCATTCTTGCCCTAGGCTGTGCTGCTGTCACATGTTCCTGGTGATTTTATCTCTGGAAACAAAAGAAAGTGGGATGTTTCACGGCTGACAGACTTCTTGAAATGGTTAGTCTCCTGAACATCTCATGATTTTGTGAGTGGAATTGAAGGGGTGTGTGAAAAAAATGCCCTGATTGACTCTTGATCTCCTGTCAAATTCTCCTTTTTTGTACAAGGAATCTAAAAGCAATTTGCTAGGAGAATCTTGTGGTCTATCAGATGTCCTTAGGGTCTTTTTCCATGCACCCCTTCAATTAATAATAATCTCAGTAACATTTTCTAACTTTGCAATCAATGTAGTTAAATATTTTATATTTGATTCAATTTTATAGTTATGTTATATGAATTTGTAACGACAATTACATGTAAGTACATTTAGAAAGTAACAGATGGGTTTTCATTTTAATCATGTTCAATAATGTTTTAAACATAGTAGCATACACATGTATGCATTGCAGACCTATGTTCTTTAAAATACATGTGGTGCTGTTTTATTACCAAGTTCAGTCAGTCGAGCCTGATACAGTAGTAGTTGAAAATGGAAAGTTTTGCAAGATTTGGTCACTGTGTTCTTGCTGTTTGTGATGACTAGCTTGTTGAAACATTGTTTACGAGCAAGTACCCAGGAAAGCTTGCTAAGATATTTTTTGCTATCAAAATTGTAATTTTGTGTTCTTTGTTTAAAAATACAGGTTTCAGAGTGAGTTCTCAAGCACTGATGATGCAAAAACAGGTGACAAAGAGGTACTTAAAATTATAACAGTTAGAGTATACAAAGCATAATTTCGGCATTTGCTGTTCAAAGTTTCCTGCTAAACATCACCAAGGTCTTAAAAAGGGCTCAGTTTCTTTGACCTTTTAGTGGCCCACAACAAAAAAAGTGACATCTGAGTCAGTTTTTGTCCTATCTTTATCTTTGTTTGTACCTGTATTTTATGGTTGCTCAGGGTTGTCCCGAAGTCTCAGCTGAGCAGAGATAATCGCTAGCTGGATTTTGCCAGGCAATCACTTATAATCATTCGATATCTGAACCATATCAAACCATCTAAATGAAAAGTTTGCAATAAATTCCTGTCTACCTCGTGTACTGATGCCACCATAACAAGTAAAGTGATTGAAATAAAATCTTGTTTTGGGCACTTGTTTAGCATGTTCTCTTTTCGTGTACTGTGTGTACCATCTTGCAAATGCGAAGCTTGGTAGCCCCACACTTAAAACATTGCAAAAGATTGGAAACAAAAAAATTTGTTCCAGGACTTTCGCAAAAAATGCTGACTGGTTCAATGAAAATTGTATCCGCATTTCGTAGCTACATCCCTAGTTGCTAATTAATTTCTTGTCTTTTCCAGACAGACAAGCAGATATCCAAGCTGCTAAACTTATCTGAGGTTTGTGGGGCTAATTATTTTTTTGACTACCAAATTGAGTACCAAGTTGATAAGTTAAACCTGAATGACCAGTGATTGAGAGCCCTGTATGTAATTCAGTCATCTTTCCCTTCTTCAATCAGTATAACATGTATTTCTTGAGCACAAATTCTTTCAGTGTCAGCTCTTGTATTAGGCTACATGTAAGTGATGACCATGTCTACTTAAGGTGGCTCTAAACAGTTTCCAACACTTAGATTTTGATGGGTTGTTATAACCACTCTTTATCACTTGATGCTACAATCATGGTATCAAAAAACTGCCCAATCATTTAAGGTGGCTCTAAACTGTACCTACAGAATTTTTTTTAAACTTACACAAAAGTTGCGTCTTATCATGCTTATCAAAAGTTGATAATATAGAAAAATTTCACTGTGCCGTTTTTGAATTATAAGCCCCTAAAGTTGTAATAAGGGTGCTTTTAGGAGGTCATACTGTTGCTATGGTAACCTATTGCATGATAACAATGTGTTCACTAATGATTGGGCAGTTTTTTGATACCATGATTGTAGCATCTAGTGATAAAGAGTGGTTATAAAGACCCATCAAAATCTAAGTGTTGGAAACTGTTCTGAGCCACCTTAAAGCAGCAAAGATATATCTGCCTTCAGTTTTCCCCCAGTACTGGAATGCTCACTTCCCAGTACGTAGCATGGTCTCTTTTGTCAACACAATACCTTCATTCACTTGATTGCAATTTATCCACTGTCATTATCTCACTTTGGACAGTTCAAGTCTACATGTAGTATGTTAACTGCGGACGAGCAGAAATAAAAAGCAGCTAGATCTGTGGCTATTGATTCAGTCTTGAACTGGAGGCAGCATGGCCGAGTGGTTAGGGCACCAGACTTGAAATCTGGAGGTCACGGGTTCAAGGGCTGCCCTTACCACTAAGCTGGAGTTGTTTCTTGGTAGACCCCAGTTCAACTCCTGGTCATGCTTGCAAATAGCCAGCTGGTCTGCCTCTGGCCAGGTGGGATATTTAAGCCTGTTATGTTTATTTACAATATTTGTTTCTTTCAGGTTAGTGGCATACCTGAAAAGTAGCTAGTTGTAGCTAAGTGCATCATCCGCTATAAACATTCAACATTTAACATTTAACTGTGGACTGAGCACTCTTCTTGTTTTACAGCTTAAATTACATGTAGCTTAAATTGCATCGTGCCATGAAATAATTATGTCGTGAATTGTGAATACTGCGGCTCTGTAATGTATCAATGTAGGAAATTAACAGGAAGTTACCATCCCTTTTTCTTCAGGTCTTTGTTGCCATTCTCAGAGCCCATGGATTGCTGACAAGGCTTGTGTATTCTTTGCAGGTAAGAGATTTTTGTTGGAAAAAATTGTTGTCCATAGTTCTAATGCAGTGCAAACCTTCAGCAGGACACTGGTTTAGGGAGAATAAAGTGACAGACATTTTAGGCCAATATAATTGCATGGCATTAGTGTATGACTCTGTTTTGACTCTGTCTTAACATTTTTCATGTCAGCCTATCTCAGCAAAAGGTGATGCCGAGAATAAAACAAGTCCAAAAGTAAGTGTTAAAACTAAAAGTAGGAAATGGAGTCTTATACAAGGTCCCTTTGCAACTTCAGCCATATCACACTATGTTTTAGAGAGATCAGTCATTTTTGGTTGGTTGCATTAGCTGGAACTTTTGTGTTCATTAATTGACTTTTTGAATCAGTATCATGTTGCATCTAGAATCATCTGTGATCAAAATTCAGCAAGCCAGGAGTCAGCTTGTTTCTTTAAAGAAGCCATTCAACTAGCCAGAGACAGTACTTGACTCTAGTAGAACCCGGAAAATGGCCTGATATTTACTATCAACTGCTTCAACTAAATGTCATTTGAAATGTAGTTATAGGTGTATGGCAAAATCTATACAGTCTAGTTTGGGTAATTTCAATGAAATCACCCAGACTAGACCACTACAACTTCAATAATTATTATTGAAGTTGTAGTTTGTCTAAGAAGAGTAAGACCTGAATCTACTGTACATGCAGGAATATAACCTTTGTTTGTGGTAATGGAAGTGATGGTAATGGAAGCAATTCACATTAAGGAATATATGTTAGAAGAGGATCTGATTAAATGTCAGGTGTAGCTAGTTTTCATGCAGGGAGCCAACAAGAAACCTTCCCTCACTCAGTCAGTTGCACCAACTTGGATTGCCTATAGCTCAATGTATACTGTTGTATATGTGTTCATTAGTGCAGTAACATAAACATACTAGAATGATAACTCTTTTGTGCAGACTACAAAGAAGACTCCCAAAGGAAGTAAAACAGCACTAAAAGGCACTCCTGAGGGCCATGCAAAGAATTCAGCACAAGCTAAGAAGCAGAAGGATACCATTACACCAGAGGGCATCAAAACAGAAACTGAATCTGATCCACCAGCAACTAAATCAAAAGATGGCTCTCATAGTGGTAAATTAAAGAATGAACAGACAGAAAAAACTTTGAAAAAGAAGAGTGAGAAGTTATTAAATAACACAAAGAGTGCTACAAAGAACCTGAAAAATAATAGTAAAGCCAGTAAGGCTGAGTCGGAAGACAAGAATAATACAAAAGACATAGCGCTGAAGCAAAATAATAGGAAAAGACCATTACGCAAAAGAAAGAAGGTAGACTACTCCTCTTGTGGGAATGAGAGTGGAAGTGAAGCAGATGAGGAATGGAATGAAAAACTGACAAGTGAAAGTGAGGAGTCAGAAGACTTGAACAACTCTAGGGAGAACTCTAAGAAGAAAGACAAAACTCCTTTGGTGAGGAGAAGAGTGCCTTCTGCAGACAATGGTGGTGGCACACCAAATGAAGGGAGTGGGACCTCATTTGTTGATCTTGTGGATGATGATAGTGATTTTGAAGTCTCAAGCAAGCCATTGGTGAAAAGAAGAGTATCTGCAGGTTCATCAGGAAGCAAGAAAAAGGCCATGAAGATTATTAGCTCTGATGATTCAGATGAAAGTCTCAAATGTCTTGGAAGTGTTTGTAATGAAAATGGTAAATAATTAAAATAGGTACAGTGTACATGTAATTGCATATCTTTGTGATGAGGGTTCAGCCCATTTACCTGAATGTGTGAATTAAAAATTATTGTGATGCTTTATTTACCAAATAGAAGATGCTTTCTAACAAAACAGCACATACTTGAGGTTTCGAAAAACTGCTGACCTTAAATTGACCTCAAAAGAGCATTATCTCTCCTATTTGGTTTAGGATGTGACATGAAAAAAGCAAAAATGTTTACATTTGAGAGGGAGCTATGATTGCACTGGCAACACAGCATCCACGGGTATACAGCAGATACTGTATAGTCTAAAATAGAGTATTACTATACTGTACTTCTAGCCTCCAATACTTTATAGCCTCCAATACTTTATAGCCTCCAACAATTAAGCACCCAGTCTAAACAACAAACCTATTATCACTGCCTTGATTGATTGATTGATTGATTGATTTTTTTTGTTTTATTGAACAGATATTAACTGGTGGACAGAAGTGTATTTGCCTGTCGACAAAAAATGGATATGTAAGTGTACAACTGCAAGCTTTAATGTTTCCCATTTGCTTAAAATGTAAGAAAAAAGATAGTGAATGAAGGACCTGGTTTACAAGTTACACGGCTAGAATGGTTAGTTTCTGCAGCAACTGGTGAGAGATGGTTGCAAAGAAACAAGCTGTGTGTGTGTCATGGAGGTTGCTAGTAAAGCCAGTTTCTCTGCACATGATCCCTTAATGATGTATACATCATCAGTTTCCTAACCCTTTAAGACTATAGTTAGCAATAACAAGCTAAACAAGTGGTATTGCCTCATGAAGACTATTATTTTCGATGCAATTAAAAGAGTCTGTTGTCACAGAGAAGTAGGTCTATTATTTTCCAGAAAGCCATTTTTTTATTACATTAAAGCCTAAACTAAACGTACATGTGTCTACCCTTGCAAATTGAACCCATTGCATTTAAACCCCAAAGCCTGTCCACCACCTCTGTCACATACAATAACATAACTGTTTGCATTGAGAGGCTGATTTTACCCTAAAAGCAAGTTATGCTCCAGTGGAAGCTAAGAGGTACCAACCAAGAGACTGCATGTAATTCTAGTGTAACTGTTTTCTTCCATTATTTCATCTGTTTTCAGGTGTCCACCTTGAATCTTCCAGCGTCAATCATCCCGAGCTCTGTGAAAAACAGGCAACCCAACCTATGGTTTATGTTGTCTCATTTGATAACAGTGAGTACGGCGAACTTGAAAGCTGCAGTATATATTCATTACATGTATATGTACCTATCTCATTCTTCCCACGCCAGCACTTAGCCATTTGACAGCTTGAGAAAGATTAGGTAAGGTACAATGTAATGTTCTGAACATTACCTGTAGTGAGTTTCTTGTGCTGACAAGGGCCTAGCTCTCAAAGCATCATCTTCAGTAACTCACTGCAATGGTTAATTTACCTTCACCTACTTCAAACTGATAAATAGCTAAACATTTCACTTGCCTGCTGATACAGCTTCACAGTTTCTGAGAAACATGGAAACTAGTAACGAAAATGGATTTTTGCTTCATCTTTCATTTGTTTGTTTTTCAGAAAATGCTATCAAAGATGTTACCAATAGATATGCTTCTTCCTGGATGTCTAAGACCAGGAAACTTCGCATTGATTCAGATTGGTGGGATGACACCCTTCAGCCTTACAAATCAAGAAATAAGGTATCTTAAGTTGATCCCTTCACAAGCAACTCATGCAGTACCACTCAAATAGACATTAGTGTCAGTGATGACCTCTGTTTTATGCAACTTTTTAATATTTCAATTTTAATCTTTCTGGACAGAAAATGGATCAAATGGAAGATTCACTCCTTGAAGGTGGGTTTACTAGCTACCAGTTGCTCAGAGATAATGTTATCTACATGTACCAGAGACGTATTTTCAATGTCCAGTACTTTGTGGGATTTATTTGTGTAACTAAGAACTTAACTGATCGAAAAAAAATATTGATTAGTCAATGGATTGATTGATTTATGACTGATTACATTTTCAGACATTTTGTGCAGCCATGAATCTATTTCATTCATACACTTTTCCATTATTATTCCCTCCAGATCAGCTACTTGAGAAACCTTTGCCTACCAGCATAACTGAGTTTAAAAACCATCCACTGTAAGTATCAATAAATGGTAATTTTTGCTACATTAATTATAAATCTGTGTTTCCGTTCGGATTTAACAATGGGCCACCTTTGTTTCAACGCCTGAAACAAATACCCACGAGGAAAACTTGTAGTACAAACAAAAAGAGTAATTATGAAATATCAAAGTCAACAAGATGATAGAGTTACCAGTTTGAACTCCTCTAGCCTCACAAATCTTCCTATGGAACTGTTTTAAAGTAGTAACTGCTTGTCACATGAAGCAACATCAACCATCGGCAACAACCAGCACAGAATGTCTCCTATTATAGCAGGAATTACTAAAGTTTCAAACATGTTTTGAGATTGACATGCTGGCCAGTTTACTAGCTATTAAGTTGCAAAACACATATTTCTGGTTGTTTGCAGATATGTGCTAAAGAGGCATGTCTTGAAATTTGAAGGTTAGTGTGAGGTAGAACAACATTACTGCATGAGGTTATCATGGGATATAATCGCCATCCATGTTACTCTGTTAGTGCTTGTTTGCAGTTTCTTCTCCATGTACAGTACCTGATCGCTTCACACTAAATAGGGTTTCAGCCATAAGGGTTCAGTTGTAGAGTCATAGATGCTCTTCTCTTTGTACTAGATTACTTTCTTTCTTCATCTTCGGTCTTTCCCTCCATTTCTCCCTTTCTTTTGTCTTTTTTTTTTCTGTCCATCAATCTCTCTGTCAGTAGTAACTGGGGTCACTGAAGTTTCCATTCCAGTTTCATGTATGTACTGTCATAGCCAGCAGCACTGTTACAATCAGTCCTATTGCTCCATGTAATGTGCAAGGGTAGGTGACATCCTGATAGTGATTTATAATTTATTATACTGATTTGTTTTGTTTATTCCATAGCCATATACCCAGAAACTGCAGCCATTTTAGGTTACTGTCGTGGTGAGGCAGTGTACTCAAGAGAATGTCTTCATATGGTTGGTTTTGATACTAAGCATGCCCATTCGGCAAAGTTAATATTTATTTCAACTGCATCCAACACAACCCTTTTTGCCACAATACATGTTATATCATGTATCTCTCTCCAAGATGTTGGTTACAAGATACTTAAAATAATTATGCTCTTGCCAGTAGCATTACTGGACACAGTTTCCTGCCACTAAATTCCAAAAACGCAATACAGGAATAAAAGAAAAACCAAGATCATCTAGTTGGACTGTACAGTTTCCTACAAGCCAAACATTCATCCGTAGTAAAAAAAAAAAAGTTTTGAAGTCCAACATCTGGTCGTTTTACACTACGATGCAGAATGAAACACCTCTAGGACATTTGGAAATTTAGTCTTGATATTGAGTTTATCAAAAATTATCTTAATGTGTTCTTATGTTGTTTTTTCTTGTAGCTGCACACAAGGGAAAAGTGGTTGAATGAGGCTTTAGTTGTCAAGGTACATGAAACCTCAGCTCACAGTGCTGTTTGTGAGTTGACATAATCACGAGATGCAATTTATCACGTCATAACCCTGGCTTGCTGTTAATCCCATTGGCGGTACCATCTACCCTTGATCATTTAGTGTCTGTTTTAAACAAGCGTGCTTAGTTGTCTGATCTTGGCCTCAGAACTGGTACAGCTTTTGATTGCAACAAAATCAACTTTACAAACTCGACCATCCTAAACTTGCCTATTCATTGTATATTCATTAGGTTTTTACCGTGGTGGGGGTTACAATGAAATTCTACACGTGGCACATCTTCCTTTAGCCCATTATGAATGATTTGCAATATAAATGGAGCAGCCAATGGTCTTACGTGAACATTGATGCAAGGAAGCTTTTTTAATTATTGGAAATGATTGTACAAACATTTTTTTTTTTTCAGCAAGGGGAGAAACCATACAAGATTGTCAAGGGACGACCAAAACGGGTAAGAACTGTACAGTTATGAAGTGTTGCCAGAAACTTGTTGTAGGTATTGTTTAAGTTTTTGTTGTTTAAGTAAACATCGCCATTAAGGTTGTTTTTTTGTTGTGTGGTGTGGTATTATAGAATCAACCAATTCATGAGCGAGATTCTGTGACCATTGACCTCTTTGGCAGATGGCAGACGGAGAAGTACAAACCACCACCAGCTAAAGATGTGAGTGAATTTAATGACCCCCTCCCCTAACAATGAAAATTCATAAATTTCTCAGGGCTGATTAATATTTGATGAGGTAAGGTTTGCTAGTCTTGGGTAATCTGTCCTGGTGTAGTCTAGTCTATCTCTAGTTTAGTCTAGTCTAGTCTGTTTCTAGTCTTGTCAAGTCAATTCAGTTGTAGTCTATCTGCAATCAAGCGTATAGTATAGTATAGTATAGTATAGTATAGTCTACTGTAGTCTAGTCTAGTCTAGTCTATTTGTTTTTTTGTTTTATTATTTCCTCCATTCGTTATTGTATTACAAAGATATTTTTTTACATTGCAAAGTCATTATTATAGTACAAGATATCTTTCTTTAAAAATATTTAAAGATATTAAAGAAAGCAAGAAATGGAGACGACCAGAATATAGTAAGACTAATTAATGCCCTTAAAATACTGTATATTACCAATTTTTAAAACGCAGATCACTAGTTTAGTCGATTCAAGTGTAGTCTATCTCCAGTCAAACGTATAGTGTAGTCTATCTCTAGTGTAGTGTAGTCTACTCTATTCTAGTCTAGTCAAGTCAATTCAAGTGTAGTCTATCTTAGTCTAGTGTGTTGTAGTTTATTCTATTCTGGTCTAGTCAAGTTAATTCAAGTGTAGTCTATCTCCAGTCAAACGTATAGTGTAGTATTGTCTAGTCTAGCTCGCATTTTTAGGTGTGTAGACGTATAAGTCAAAGTCTTGGTTGAATTTACTTTGTAGGGAAAAGTACCAAGGAATGAGTATGGCAATGTAGAGTTGTTCCTGCCTTGTATGCTTCCTCCAGGAACAAAACATATTCAAAGTACGTTGTGTTGTTTAGCCAATGGAGTCATTCTTGTCGCCTCCATCTTCACTGACGATTTCACTACACATCCCTTGCGATACGTAACCATTGTTGCCCAAGGATAGTTTATAGTACAATGAAACCTGCATTAAGCAGACCCCATATTAAGCGGACACCCTCTATTAAGTGCACACCAGCTTGAGTCCCAAAATTTCCTTCCCAAATTTACTGTTAAATAAACCTGCATTCAGCGGACACCTCTGTTAAGCGGACGCGGACACCAATATTAAGCCATTTTGTTACAGAAAACCTGCAATAAACGGCCACTTCAAGGGCTTTTTGCTTCTACAAGTTCATCTCAGACTCCTTTAACATTGTTCAGCGATGTCGTTTTAAAGCTAAGTAGATTATTCCAGATTGATGCATTGACTGACTGGACATTCTGCTATGAGCAGTCTTCGACCTTATTGCACAATATATTAGGACCTGTTTAGAGCGGACACCCTGTATTAAGTGGACACTAGTGAGTGGCCCAAGGGTGTCCGCATAATACAGGTTTCACTGTAACATTCATTTGAATGTCCAGTGTATACGAAGATGTAGCCTTGTAACTGGCGCTTGCCTGGCTGTGTACGTGTAGTGCTTTAGGTTGCTATAAGATGCAACAAGAAATCAAAACTAAGTGTTATTTCTTTCATTGTCTGTTTTTAAGTTAATGGAATCCAACGAGTTGCAAAGAAACTTGGCATTGACTGCGCCGGAGCTGTGGTTGGATTTGATTTTCATTGTGGCTTCAGCCATCCAGTGTAAGTATCCACTGTAATGTTATAGCCTGGGGGGACTACCATGTGGAAAGGATGAAAAACGTTGAATTAGACCCCAGAGTGGACCAGTTTGGGCGTGGCTGGAGGTTTGTTTGACCCTTAAAAGATACCACTTGAAACAAAACTGACAGCGTTTGTTTTATTATTACTTCAAATGCACCCTAAAAGATACCTTGACGGCAAAAAATAGTGGCGTTTCGTCATCAACACCCTAATTGAGACTAAAACCCTGTGAGTTACACCCCTTAGAGAGACGATGAGCGTCCCCGACCTTTTCACGTGGGAGTACCCCTTCCCCAGGTATTGTCTTTTCGTTAGCAAATCCTTACATCGACAGATTTTTTGCTATTGTGAAGCAATCATATTGTGAATCTAGTTTTGGTTGCAGTAGTGAGAAGATAAGCATTGTTTGTTGCATTGACGCTTTTTCGTCCTTCAACAGACATTGTTTTGAAACCTGTAGCGCACACACAGCAGGCAACAGTTAAAGTCTTTAATATTGCAGATAATGGGAGACAATTCAGAGGCGTTTTTTTTTTTGTCAGTAATCGGCATGAGGAAGGAACGATCATTTTGGAACCGTTTTGAAATGAAACTCTTTAATGTTAAAAGGGAAATTAATTTTTACATATGTTGTGTTGTATTTATAACAGCATTGATGGTGTAGTGGTTTGTGAGGAGTTTGAGCAAGTGCTGCTGGACGCGTGGCAAGAAGAAGAGGAACAAGCCGAGAAGAAGAAGGCAGAGGTATGTTCATAACACTGTCTGTAGGAATCTTAATGTATTGCATATCAAATCTGTAATCTACAGTATCCCTCTATATCTAGAGCGGTTTATAATTGACTGTCGGAAAGCCAAACTCATAGTAATCACTCTGGCCAATCACAAAAGACACAGACAATCCGATGAACCAATCAAAACTCAAAGCGTTACATCTAGCTGACGCGAAGCGCGGAAAAACAAGTGCGAGCGAGTCACGACTGGTACGGGCTCTACTTCTTATTGGTTAAGAAAGTAGCACGAGTTTTTTTTAAGCCAATCTCTTAACGAAGTAATGGAAAACCAAAGCTTTCAACAGTCACGTGAAAACCGCTCCAGACACAAGTTGTGCTCCCAACCAGGGTAGTAGATATACTACCAATTGTAGAAAAATGATACAGTTTCAAAACTGTTGAGCAGAAATGAAGCTATTCGTCAAACTTGTAATGCCTTTTGTTACTACATGTACAATTATTAACATTTTTGCTTTTGCTCAACAGAAGCGTGAAAAACGTATGTTGGCCAATTGGAGGCTTTTAACCAGATCGCTTTTAATAAGAGAGCGACTCAAGAAAAGATACGATACCGAGGTAACTAGCACAGTAAATTGTGGAAAGTAACATCGCTGTTGACCTTTAGATTTAGCTATGTCACGCAGCAAATTGTAAACATTTTAATGCAAATAGTAACAAATTATGACGCAAAATGTAACATTAACCCGAAATGTAACAACTTTGAACGCAAAATGTCATCTACTACAAAAAAAAAATGTGTTTGTCATGTTAAGTTGGTGTCTGTCCGAAGTTGTTCCAATTTGCTTTCAGAAATTAATATATTTCGAATGAAAGAATCGTTACAGTTTGCGTGAAGCGTTATTTACATTTCGGGTTTATGTCACATTTTGCGGAAAAATTTGTTACTTTTCTGAGTTACTGTTCAATCATTTTGCGTTGTTACCACTCACGGCGTAGCTAGTACTTTTTCTTCGGCGTAACAACATTTAGCACTCTTTTTTTTCTAGGAGACCAGCAATGTAGAAGCTTCAAGCAGTGCCAATGGAAATGACGATGTAGTAACAGACACTTCAGTTTCGTGGCCTCTTAACAGACAAGGTAGCGTTATGTTGATTCAGTGTTAGGGGTATTTGTATACACCATTAGTAAATGGCTAATTGTGACCAGAATGCTCAATCGTCGACTAAAATGCTGGTCGTTCATAACTTTGACAACAGCTTCCTCTGTATAGCATACTTATTTTACAAGCATGCGTTAAGTTTCCTAAGGAACTTGCCGGAAACACCCAGAAAAGTAGTGCCCCTCGATCACTGCTGCACGCAGGGTGAAAACAGAGCGAGCAGTAGAAGTCGGGTCTGTTGTCTATACAGCCACAGCTTGGGGTACTTCTACTCCCTGGATGGGATGCTAGTCCATCGTAGGGTTACCCCTAGCAATGAATACCCCAGAATCCATTTATACGTCTGGGTGAAGAGAGGCACTGTGAAGGTAGTGGCTTTCCCAAGAACACAACTCAACGAGTCTGTAACATGTTGTTGCTAACAGTAACTTGCCTGCAAATGGCTTGTTTCCAGTTCCTTTGTATTTGATGACGTCACATAGGACCAGGAAAAGGTTGAATGAAAACCCTAAAACGACCCTTTTTCCTGCAGTCATCTGTAATGATTAGCTGTTGCAAGACACTTATCAAAAGGCAGGGTTTCTTGCAAAGTGACACAATATTTCATGTTTTTTGTAGTTTGTTTGTTTGTTTGTTTGTTTTGCAACAACCTTACAGAAGGGAGTACCTTATTCCATTGTAGCAATCTAACAATCCCTTGCAGGGGCAGATCTATGGGGAGGGTGCAGGGGGGGTGCACACCCCCTCCCCCTTAGATGAAGCCTTCTTCTTTGTATTCGCTTTTAAAATTTGTTTACCTCACCAGTCAGTTATGCCAATCCTTAGTGGTGCACCCCTCCTAAAAAAAATCCTGGATCTGCCCCCGTCTTAGTCAAAACTTATTACTTTCTGGGATGTCTTTGCAGAGGGAAAATCAAGTGTCGCAGGTGAGGGACATTGTCATGTCTTTCCAAAGAGTGGACACAAGAAGGATGCAGTGACTGGAGAATGGACCAAATCATGCGCCTGTGGATTAACTCTTCCATTTGAGAAAATGTAGACAGAGAAATCGATCTCTGCTCTTCACTGCGATGATGTAGTGAAATGAAGGGAATGGCTGCAGGAACAGGTTCCATCTGCAAGACTGTGGAACCATCCTTGCAGGCCACTTTTTCACAGTCATGCAGATCATCAAGATTAAAACAAAACCAAAAAATATATTATATCTATCTGGTATAGAGACACTATTTTTAAGCTATTTTATCCTAAAAAGTTGTATCATTTAATCCCTTATTATAACACTGCTCATTGTCATGAATAGTACTGAATTTCTGAGTGTCAAGGTTTTCCATCCAGTTCCACTCTACCTGTACTCCCAAACTAATGGCAATTTCCTGGGCAAACTAACGGAAATTGTGGTATTTATGCCACGAAAACAACACGCTACAACAATGGGAATATCAAGCATACTTCATTTTTATGTAAAAGTATATTATCTTCCATTTGTACATTATCTTTTTTTTTTTTTTTTTTTTTTTTTTTTTGATGTTGCAGTTTTTCAAAACCAAAACGTTTATTATGTTAACAAGGTTATCCCTTTTGAGAACACTGACAAGCATTGTCAGAGGATAGCCACTGGCAGATATACTGTACGACCATGCTAACATGAACACAGTTTACTCACTACAAATATACTGCAATGGTAGCAAAATGGTTCATGAAAAGACACTTTTATTCATTATTTTCTAATTTTTCTTTAATTTTTTTTTCTAAACTACATTGGCAGAGAATCTCTGTTACCATTGAGTTGCATTGTTCAGTTGTTTTGTTTGTATAAGTTACCACTGTTATAAACAAATAACCATCTCTGCATAGTTTGATAAATATCATCTCCTTTAAGAAAGGGGTTGGCACAGATAAGGTCTGCAAAATTAGGCAGACCTCTGCACATTTCTATCAGGTATGTCAACCAAAGTAGATGAAATTTGGAACAAAATACCATGTTCTGTATGTTTTGAGGTTAACTGATATTTCTTTTACTTTACATTGTATTCTTATTAAAATAAAAGATTTGTAATCTAGAGCAATTACTTTTCTGCTGTCATGAAGTTCTCTGCTTGCTCTGCATAGGCATTTACGTGATTTTTCATGGGTAGAACTTCTCATTTTTTTAAACACAAAGCTCAAACTACAGTTAACTTTCAGCCCAGAACCAGTATATGACAACATGGGATGAAGGGTCAAAAAAAGAGAACAGTCCAACGTTGTATCAGTCTAATAAAATTAACACTGTGATTATTATTCTCTCTTCAAACTTGCAGTCAGGTTTTTAGAATGTTGGGTCTTGACTGGCAAATAGTTTGGAGTACAATAACTAAATCTCCCAAACCAAAACTGTTAAAATGTTTAGAATTTTTAGGCGTAAACCTGTGGAGATCTTGTCCCTACAAGTGTAGCTGTAGTTAAAAGGCATAAAATGAGAGCAGCTGATTGCCTATAGGAAACAACTTGTCTCAGATACCACAGTTTGTCTCTGCAGCATGGCTTTTTCTTTTGTATCAAGAAGTTGCGGCAGGCATCAAGAGGTTTGAGACATGCTCACATCAAGACTGACTGAAAGCTTGCAGAGCAACTGCAAGCCTTTTGTCTCTCGCAAACTGAGAGATTTTTTTCTCCTGAGTGGCACTGGCAGTCAGCAGACTATCGGTTGAAAGCAACAAGTCTGATAAGATTGCAGTCTTGAGGATGTCGCTGTGCTATGCCACACCTTAGTAACAGCTCAATGTATGGTGGCCAGTGAGCATCCTTAATTCTTAAGTATGGGTCATGTGGTCTACTGTATGACATGTTCATCAGGTCCTGTTAAGACAGAAATATTATTCTAAAAGAGGCAAAGGGAGAGCTACACGACATTAATCTTGAGAGTATGTCCAAATATTCTGACCACGTGTAGTATTTTCTTCCTCTGCAGAGGTAGAAAATTGAAGTTGGTATCAGAAAAAACAAATGTTGGGTAGCAGGGATGGGCTTGAGGGTTGGGGTGACAACTGTTATAAGCACTGTTTGGGAAGAACGTAGAAAAATGCTTGGAAGTTAATGCTTTAAATCAGGAACAAAATTGGTACAGAAAACTAGAAATATCACCAGTACATTACCAAACATATCGCAAACTTTGCACAAACTTTTGCAAAGATTGGAAGATGGCCCAAATTTTCAGGCAACATTTATGACTACATAGTATTTCTCACTGTCCTCACTCTTGTTTCAAACAATAACAAAGATACTGTAAACTGCCACTTATAAGCCCCCACTCTTATAACCTTGACTACCCTGGTTATAGGCCTGTCTAACTGTAAACCAAAAAATACATATGGGTTATTGACCAAGTGTGAGATCAAGATGGCTGGATATTGGCCAAGTTCTTTTCTCACGTGTTTATGGACCAAGACGGAGTCAAGGTCCATAAACTCACAAAAAAAGAATGAGGCCAATATCCAGCGATCTTGACCGAATAAGCTTGGTCATTAAAGGATTTATTATATGGCTTTCGGGGAAATCTTTTCTTCCAGGACACAGCAGGTGGTCCTGAGCGGGCAAGATAGCTCCATCTTGCCTGCTCATGGAGCTGGCCATAAAATAAATCTGGTTATAAGCCCCCTCTAGGTTTCCTTGTTTTGAGTTTGTTTTATTACATATGATGTTTAAAAACTTAATTAAAACCAGTAAATGAAAAATCTTTTTCAGTCAACACAGCTATAGCTCATTTTGAAAATTTTTTTATTCCAGATTTTAGTCCCCTCAGATATAAGCCCCTCCGTTTATAAGGCCTTCTAAAGCCCTTACAAAGTTGAATAAGTCCGGGGATTATAAACCTCAGTTTATGGTACCGTAAATGTATCACAAACAATATTGCTTGCCTGCTCTTCATTGGCAATTTCAAGTTCTCAAAACAGGCCCAGTTGTTTTTGCACTCAGGCAGTTTGTTATTTGGCATGGCAATGAGTTCTACATGATCCTAACTACAACAACAGTGCAAGCAAAGGTGAAGCTTCTTTCATCTTTGTGCTTGAAGTTCACAAATCATTTGAATGGGCTTAATTTAACCTGGGTTGATTTTGTAGATCATGGAATTCAGTGCAATGCATCTGATACAGGGGAGGAAACAGAAAATCTGGTCAAATGGGTAGACAATGTACTAGTGTCCTGACATAGGATGTATGCATAACTTGGATAATTCAACATGAAGTACTTGCCTCTGTCAGCTGTTGTAGTGAAATGTACCTGATGTCTGGATTTAAAGGTGCTCTTGCTAGATTCTAAAAGAAATGGGTATGGAGAAAAGCTATTATGGAGAAATGCAATATTATAAACCATTTTACGTTCAAGATTTGGGTGCAGTTCCTAATTTGATGCAGTTCAGTTTCCCTTTCGTATGTGTAGGTATGGCTAGATTGGTTGTCAATTTTAAAAACTGCCAAGAAAACTTACCTTGTTTCCTTTCATGTCAGCAGCTGATGGGAGAGGAAAGTTTGAGGACAAGAAGGAGCCCTAAAAATAATGTTAAAGCAATATTCAGTTATCAATGTGTGATTCCAGAAAATATCCATACCCTCCCAAAGGTGCTTGTTTATGCCCTATGACCCACTTGGCATATAAAGGACAGATGACCCCAAGGAGGGTTATTGGAAATTTCAAGGGGGAGGGGGTCTCGAGAGCCAAAACTATTTATAGGAAAGTATGAATCAAACCTGGAATTTCTGGGTGGGGGGGGGGGGGGGTTCAAGCCCCCAAAAATGTCCAGGAATGGAGGGGTATGGATATTTCCTGGGACAAGACAGTAAATAAACTTAACCACACAGACAGACAAACTGACTGAAAAGCAATACACAAAATAATAATACCGACCAGTTTCTTCATTGTCTGGATGAGATAAACATCTGCAGCTTTCTTTTGTCTTTCAAGATCCTTTATCTGACTGAAAGAGAGTTAATTCAAGTATGAATACCTGTACAATTCTAGCCTGTGGACGCAGACAGACTTCTGGCTTTTGTTTCATGTTGCTATGAAACGAATCTAGAAATCTGTCTGTGTTGCAATTGGCAGGCTAGTTCTTCTCTGAATGTGCATATAGCAGAGTATACCTGTACTTATCTAAATGAATTATTTGGAGGCTGGGTTTCTTGTAATAATTATTTTGTCTTCCTTCACAGTTTCTTTCCCCAGAGGCTTCCTCCCTAAAGACCACTGCTTCTGAGTTCTAATTCAGTCTTGGTACAATACTAAGTCTGTGTCAGACCAGCAGCCCATACAGCCCAAGTTTCTTCTGGTTTCTGTAGCTTCCAACTCTATGTAGGAGTATTTCTGCTCTCCTCTGGATGGAGCAAGGCACTGTCAGAGTAAAGTGTGTTGCCTAAGAACACAAAGCAAATGACTCTGGCCAGGGCTCGAACCCGGACCTCTCAATCTAGAATCTAATGCCTAGCTACAGGTGTATTTCTGATGTAGCTTTTCTCTCTAAACACTAAAAACATATACTTGTCATCAGCAAACTACACACACTTTTTACATTAAGTCCAGAATCTCTAAACTCTTTACCTTGTTACTTCTTTCACATTTTCTTTCTCTTGCTCTAGGCTATCAATTTTTATCCGAAGAGCATTGCTGACTTCCCTGTGTTGCTTGACAATCTCTTCTTCCCTGTGTGTCAAAAGAACATTCTATTTAAGGTGGCTGGCAACAGTTTCCAGCACTTTCCAGCACTAACTGTAGACTTGCTGGAAGCACACTGTGGTCATTTTCCTTGAAACATCAGATTACCATAGCAGTTCAGTATAACCTGTCAAAAAGACCTTTTACATCTGCACCAAGCAATAATAATTTTTTAAAAGAAAATCTCCCTTAGTGATCAAGCTACATGTTCATTTTGAGTAATCAACTGTATATTGCATGTCATATATTAAATTATATATTGCAAAAAATTTATAAATTTCTTACCTTCTTAGTTCATCTTCCACTTCTTTACGCTGCCCTTTGACAACACCCAGTGTCTCCTCCAACTGTCTAACACTGGTCAGCAGCTACATTTGGCAAGGTAACATGACAACAAAAAACATTTTTAATTATTACTGCATTTTATCATGCTGATGGTGCAAGAATGCTGTTGAAGTAATTTCAAGCTGCATAATTGCCTCTTATTGCTTATGTTACATGTATGTCCACCACAAAAAACCTCATTATTGGAAAGAAGAAAATGAAATTCACTGGCACAATGAGCTAGTAGATTTCAATTTTTTTCAGGACTGCCTTCATAATGCAGTCAAGTACTGCTTAAAAATGCTGTACATTGAAAAAATGTTAAAATTTAACAAATAACGGAAACTGGAAAGTCTCAACAAAGATTGTACAACAAGCTGAATTCATCAGTTTAAGCTATTAAAGTCAGCAATAACACTATGTTAAAAAATGTTACCTGGCTTTTCAGGTGGGTTTTGGTGTATTCAGGATTGGTTGACGTCACTGGTAATGAAAAACAAATTGCACAACAAGTTAAGGAAAGTTTTCTAACAATTCTTTTCTTTTAATGCACCATTTAATACTAAAAACCAAATCAGGTAAGTTGACGGAGGAAGTCCTACAGTTGGACTCTGCAAATTCGCACTTGGTTATTTCAAACTACCTGTTATTTCAAACACAAAACCATTTCCTTTGATTTACCCTTCAGTCATTTACTATCAGTTTTTTTCCTTCCATTTCCCCTTAAAGTTCGAAATAGCAGCCGGGTTTGACTGTACATGTATCAGTAGCACTCACACAGCACTCCAAGCCCTGGGTTCTTGCCTTTTGATGACCTCCTTCTGTAAAATGGTCGCCACAGCGGCGCAGGAAAAACCTAGGTCCGATTGCCCGGGGCAAGTAAGTTTTACTCTTGGGCAAGTGAAAATGGAAGATCAATGATCCAGTGAGAAAGTGAAATTAGCCTCAGTAGTCTTGTTAGTGATAATTTCCAGTCAAAAACAATTACAAAACTTCAGACTGCAAGATGAGCAAAACAATGAGTTGAAAGCATGGATTTTGTTGAACAGTCTTAACTACTGTTTATGAAAGTAAATAAAACAATTCAAAAAAGAAATTTGGCTTGGTAATTGTTCCACAAAAACCCTTGTTGTTGAGCAGTTATCCTTTTGTACAATGTACTGCTCTAGTAGACCAAATTAGCAACCTGTTCATAAAATTTAGTTGTCATGGTCACCAAAAAGGACACAGCTTGGTGTACTGTCAAATAACAGATGAAAACACAGAGTTTGCGCATGGTTGAGACAGTCACAAAACACACTCCAATGTCCACTGGGAACTGACAGACACAATAACTGAGTACCAAGGGTATCTAATCAATGACATCCATGACATCAATGAGTAATCAATAGGCAAATGATGGGTAATCAGTTGATTAGTCATTGATTTTTGCCGATGATCAATGAGTAATTGATGAGTAATTGATAGGCCACAAAATCTTTAGTCATTGATTAGTCATTGATTGCATCGATTAGTCATTGATTGCATTGATTAGTCAATGATTTCATTTACTTGTTGATATAATCTTGTGCGTAATTATCGAATATGAACAAAATAACAACAACTGACTCAATTAAAACATATTTTTTATTTATTTATTTATTTATTTACTTATTCTTTCTCACGTTTGGTACTTATACATTCGAAGCACCGGAAGACATGTTGCTTGCATCTCCATCATTATCTCTGGCCCATTGCCATTTGTTGTTGAACCAAACCTTCACAGTTGCCACATCAAGGTTGATTAGCTTAGCAAATTCTCCCATCACCCCTTGACTTTCTTTAGACAATGCCTGAAGGGCCGTGAACAAAGACATGAAGAAAGCAAGGAAAGCGACATAGCCTGCAAATATACCCGTCCACCTTTATGTATTTGATTATGATGGTTCTTCGCTAAGACAAAGCAGTTTTATTTTCTTGACAAACGTTTGCTGCAAGAAATATATAACGACATAGTCGATTCCTGTGCTTATTAGTGTCACTTTCAGACTGGTTACTGTTCAGCTATTTTGTTAATTAATAAATAAAGTGAAATTTTACAAATCTGTATTTACGGTTACTGATCTACATGTCTCGACATGCTGATACATTGTTTGGCCTTTAGCATAGGTGTAATTACACTATACATAAACAGGAACGCCTGTGAAAAAAGCCCAACACTTAAAAACACAGATAAAAGAATAACCAAAATATCAGTATCGGTCCAAAAAAGCAAGAAATTTGTAATATTAGAGCAGGATGATAGTTGATGTGTAATCAATGGGTAATCGATGAGTAATCAATAGGTCATCAAAGAGTAATTAATAATATCAATGGCTAATCAATGTCATCAATGCCATTGATGAGTAATCAATAGGCCACAAAATTATTGGGTTTCGATTACCCATTGATTACTCATTGATCAAAGCCAATAATCAATGAATAATCGGTTGATTACCCATCGACTGCTCATTGATTATTCATTGATGTCATTGATCATAGATTAGATACCCCTGGTGAATTAAATGACTGACATATTGACCACACTATTCCTATATACAGGGTCATGATCTAAAAATGGAATGAAAAGGGTTTTATTACTCCTCGCGCATGCATGTATAAACAGGTCCCAGCCTACCACTGTGTATAAGCCTTCAGGGCTTGCACGTACGTATTCATTACATGTAAATACACTTTTTATCGCTCAGTAGGTGACAATCTCAGTTGGGCAACTACGTGTAAGGGCAAGTTAAGGCAGCTGTATGCATCTTAAAATACCCTGTGGCCATAAGAACAGCAGATGGTGAAAGTTTTAAAATAATAGAATAAATGACTGGCAGTCAGACTTAAAACAATGTAAAAGAACATTACAATTATGAGCCCAAAAGTACATGTAAGGTTGAACCTGGGTCACCACTGAGCCACAGAGGCCGGCTACAACTTTGCAGAATATTTAAAGCAAATAAAAATAATAAAATAATTTAACATGACAAAACCGATTAGCAGATCCATATCAGTAAATGCTGGCATAAACAAGTGATCAGTAAATAAAAGATACATGATGCTGGTTAGATCATTATACAAAATAAAAATCAAATACAACGTTGAAATAAGAGGAATACCTACACACTGCATTTTTGTTGTGTCTTATCAAAGTCAATTGAGAATTTAAAAGTTTTAGTTTTAAAAGTTCTCAGGGTATTGCAGGGGTGGAGTTGTTTAGGGAGATTGTTCCATTTCTTTCTAGCAGAGTATTAGAATTTGGCTTGGCCCATAACCGTTTTGGTTCTCGGGAGATGAAGATCCCTACTGTGTCTCAGGGCCTTACCATGGACTTTGGATCCCAATACAAACTATCCTTACATCAACCTTGCATAATTAATTATGATCATTCACAAGTACGTGTATAAATTTGTTACAAAAAGTTACAACACTTCTTGGTGTTAAATACGTATTTTGACAGTAACTTCTGTCATCATCAGTTACAACTTAGAGTGAATTTGAATATCGTTGAATGAGTTAATATACATTCAAGTTCTAAAGAATAGCTGTTACCTAGTAGAATAACTTACTTAACATAAATAAAATACAATAAGGGAAACTCTAGTTGTAATAAATGATGACAGAAGTTACTGTTGAAACATGTATTTAAAATTGAAAAGCATTATCCTTTTTTTAAATTTACCTGTATTCACCAGTAGTCTGCTGGTAACAAGACATATGTATATCATGTTACTGTCATTGTTATTTTTTGAATGCTAACTGCAAACAGGTTAACCGGAGTTATATACAGGCTGAACGCAATGCTATTCACAGACAG
Source organism: Orbicella faveolata (assembly GCF_042242905.1). NCBI lineage: Eukaryota > Metazoa > Cnidaria > Anthozoa > Scleractinia > Merulinidae > Orbicella > Orbicella faveolata. Next base: position 6,230,912 of record NW_028301569.1, read on the forward strand.
GCTAACCGGAGTGCTATTTAGGCTATAAACAGGGTGTACAGTAACTCAGCCTAACCTATTAAAAAAAGTCTGGACTACCAGACATTTTGTCTTTTTAAAACCTTGACCAACTACCAGTCATTAAGACACTTGGTACTATAAAATAAGTGTGTCAACCCACCCTGAAGTCCTTGGTTTTCCAATGCTAAAAGTTCTGTTTGAAGTTTTTTCTCTTTCACTTTTAAGACTCGTTCAAGGACCTGTACAGATGTATCAAAGAATCAAACCACTGATGGAGCTTAACTGTACATGTCTCTATGACCTTGACTTACACAGTGCACATAGATGTGTATTTTAATACACATTTACCACCATTAAAAGGATGTTGGCACTAAAATATTTGAATATTTTTTTTTCCTAACTTATACATTGTCAAGATATTGAGTTCCTTAAATGTCACAGATGCAATAAAAAATATGGGGTTCCCAACTTTATTTCAGAGATAAGGCCAGTGGAAAAAATGTCCTGATTTGCTCTCCAGGGCCCAGTTCTTCAAAACTGCGATTAGCGCTAATTGGGGATTAAATTGCTTGACCGACGATTAAAATTTAATCTACAATTATTAGATTTTCGTTGTTCAGAGCCCAATTGGTGCTAAACAAACTCTAATCAGCAGGTTAAATTTAATATACCTCCATAGGAGGATAAACTCCCTAATCTGCCGATTAAACTTGAAGAAAAATGTCCGGCTTGTTGTTTCATCTCCCTCGCGTTGGACAAATGTTATCGATATAATCATAACATACTCGCTTATAGAGAGCAAAAAGCTTCAGACTCGTTAGAGATTTGGGGGAGTGTCCATTGAATACATCACAAACTTCATAGAGGCGGATTGAGAAAAACGAAGCATGGCCATGCTCTTCAACCAATACACCAAAGTGCTGCTAGCACTAAGATTTTATGCTAGTGGCAACTTTTTTCAAGTTATCGGTGATACAGTTTGAGTAAACAAGGCCACAGTTTTATGGGCAGTTTATTCATCTGGGAAACCATTTGAAAACAAAAGTTTCATGCAATTCTATGATGTGAAATAGCGTAAGAATACATTGTAATCAATTAAAATAATCCACTTTATGCTTAATCACGGATTAGTTAATCGGCCAATTAATCTCCTTTTCAACAAACTGTTTTCTAACCCCAGATTAGCAAACCCATGATTAGGAAATTTGATTGACAATTAGGTTTAATTGGAGGTTAGTTTAATCACCGTTTTGAACAACCGGGCCCAGGGTTTTTGGTTAAAAATATCTGAGGTAACCTTAATCTTGTCACATTCAGTGGGCCTGTTGTCTCAATAATTTCAAATGTTGTTATACTTTGTTTCAAAATTTAACCCTTAAAGATCATTTAAAACTACAATAATTTATTGTAGAGCTAATTGAAGAGCCCAAAAGATCTACAGGTCAAGCAGATGTTGCAGGAGCAAAAGTTTCAGACTTCTAATATAGAGCTTTTTCTCAGTTTTGATCTTTCAAAAGAAAGATACATGTAAGGGTCACCAAATGGTCGAAGATGGCTAAATCCACAGGGGTTTAAACAAGATTTTTAACAGGAGGGCATCAGGATATAACATCCGGGCAGAAAATCCAATACAAGGGAAATAATGCATACTATAACAAGCAAATACATGTAAGCTCAACTTTAACAAAAAGCGAGTACCATATAAAATATTGATGAAGCAGCTGGGCAAAGTTCTGTTCACAGCCAGTCAATTTGCCCGGTACCTAGCCCTTAATAAGACCCCTGAATTCACACATACATGTGTTAGTAGCAGCGGCCACTGTGTCACTAGGCATAGCACTATTATTGTTCGATTCAGAACTTAATGAGTATGAATCTTGGTGTGGCATGTGGATTGTGTCCGTCTACAATAAGGGCACACATGCACAAACAATTAACACAAACTTCCTGAAGGTCAACAAACCCGAGGGAACAGTTCACAGAGACTTATTAAACAGTGGTCACCAAATATCCAACATGGTTAAATGCACGTAAAGGTTTAGCAGCGGCCAATACAAGTTGTTGCACTATTGTTGCTCATTTCAAAATGTTATGTGTTTGATGCTTGACGTGGTGCATGGAACATGTAGTAATTTGGATGCATATTGCCAAGCAATTAGCACAAACTTCCTCAAGGTCAACACCCCTTGAGGGAACACTTCTCAGAGACTTATTAAAAAAGTGGTCGCCAAATCTCCAAGATGGCTAAATCCACACAAAGTTGTAGCAGTGGCTACTAGCACTATCGTTCAGTTCATAATGAAATGTGTTCAATGCTTGACGTGGCTTGTGGATTTATGTATTCTAGTAGTGAGAAAGCACATGTTTAAACAATTAGCATGAACTTCCTTAAGGTCACCCACACGAGGGTACAATTCTCGGAGATTTATTAAACCTAACTGGCCAGACATAAAAAGTGAATCTTTCTCAAGTGCAATATCTCAGACTGAGATAAATCCCTTCTAGGTCTGGTTTCAAGGATCCTGTGATCTACTCTATGATCGTCACATGTACTTAGTTATTTTACATGCAGGGACCACACTATTAAGTTTTTGACAGAAATTGGTAGTCCGCAGTGAGAGGCTTGACACAGAATGGCACATAGCATATGCAGACGTGAGATACATGCATTTGAACAAATCTGTAATACAGAAGGTAAAAATACTTACTTGCTTTTCTTATTATTTACTTAACCTTTTAGATGGGAAAAGGTTAACACTGCATTTCAGATCTGAGATTAGAAATGGGTAATTCACAAGGAGAGGTTTAACACCAAGCAGCACGCAGCATATAGGGGCGTGAGATATTTGAACAAATATGTAACACAGAAGGTAAATATCCAATTTATTGTGTTAAATTTGTTACTGAATAACCTTTTTAGATAGGTAATGCTAACACTGCATTTTAGATTTTAAAGTTTTAACAAAACAAATTAAAGAGGTAATTAAATGCAAATCGAGACTGAGAACATTCATGGGGGTCAGGTTACTACATGTATGACTGAAGTTCACCATTTCTGTCAGTCGTGAAAAAAAAAAATTAAAAGGATAAAAAAGAGCCGCAGGGGTATCCTACATGTCATTAATTTTTAGTATAGAGTCACTACTTCAAAAATAACTGAAAAGGCTGAGTTTACTTTGATGTTCCTGCACATCCAGCTTGATATTGGAGTAAAACAACGCAACTGTACATTTGTGTACATCTAAGTGATAATTAATAATTAATTACACCGAAAAAAAATCATTTTTAATTAACTGTTTGTTAAAATGACTCACCCTTGAAGCATCAAACTCTTCTTCATCCAAACGAGACGTATTATTATTTGTAGAGCCAGCATCGAGACGAGTGTGGGTCTGCAATGAAACAGAGCACAAAACATAGATAAAATAATTCTAAGCACTCGCCCAAATGTTTCGTGACTTCTTTGGGGTAAAGAAAGGGTGGCTTGCTTAGATGGTAAGCACTTTTAAAATTCACTTTCAAATCATACATAGACTGTAGCTGCAGCATTTTTCTGGTCACAATAAAAATATTATTTTGAAAATTTTCACTGCCCTCAAAAAATGCCTGCACATATAGTTTTATTTTTGGTAATGCACTAGTACCAATTTGTTTGACAAGCGACCATGTGATTGCCAGCTGCTGAATACGTATCAAAAAATGAAAAAAAAAAAAAAAAATCCGATGATTAATGTGCAATTTTGGTACAAACTGTATCGTGTTTTGGGATACGTGCATCACAGATTATTTCAGTTCAATTTGATTTATTCTCTGTTTGTTAACCAGATACTTACATTATTTTATTCTTCGCACACTTTAATCTTTGAACATTTTAATCAAGCTTAATTCACAAGAAAGCAATGTAGTATTGTTGCCTCAAAAATATTTAGTTTAAATATTTCACAAATGAAAATACAACACAGATGCAAAAGAGATGAATATGAAATACAACACCATTGCCCGGTTCTTGCTGAACTTACACTGTTCAACTCTTGCCAAAGGTTTTCACAATCATTCCTCAACTGTGCCTCAGCTGGAATACGTTCAACAGAGATCTGTGCACATTCTTCAATACCTTTGGTGGTATCTTGATCTTCCAAAGAAGTGCTAACATCAAAACGTAAGGAACGCCGTGCATCTTTAACAGTCTTTGAAAAAACAGTACATAAAATATGTGTAATTAATATAATTACTTCTTACATGGTGAATTCAAACCTCTTCAAAGGGGAATTTGTCTATTGAATATTCCAGTTCATCATTTTCCAAAAATAGCTATAAAATCTCAGATCTTTGATACCTTAATAAGTAGATATTATAGATACTGAGTTTATTTCGTAGACATGTGAGAACAGAGACCAAAATTGCCAGAGCAAATGTCATTAGTCACTTGTTTAAAATAAAATAATACAGCTATAAAAGTGCTGACTAACTGGGCAGACCATTTTAGTGTTGAAGAAAATTGGATCCCTTTGAGAGCTGTTACATGATACAGTTTGAATTCTTCACATACTGACTGGCTAAGATGCTTAAAGTGGCACCAGGTAAGTGTTATTGCTGAGGGTAAATCATGTTTACAACATAAAAAACTGTGATTTACTATTTTGTGCAAATTAAATTTCTATCATTACATGTAGCATATAAAGACATCAGAGCAATGTTACACTTATCATGATAGAATTGTGAAAAAGTACTGTATATACTTAAGGACCAAACCCAAGTTTATTCATTTTTCTAGTAGTCAACAACTATATCTCCTTGATAGAAATTAAAAACCTAAAAAGAGTTCTCCTACTTCACCTCAATTGCCAATAATTATCTCAAAATACAAAACTTATTTTGCTACACAAGAAATGTATGGGTTTACACGCACGTTTTTACTGTACATAGTGCAAACACAAGTCAAGTTTTATAGGACAAAAGTTGGAAAATTCAGTGGTAGACGTACTGTAACAGATCAAATATTACATTACAAGTGTATTATTATCATTTTAATTTTATACTTCTTAAATTATATTATTAACTGTGCTATCGAGAAAACTTTCTTGGGCTAGTGAAAATGATTTTACTTTTACCGATTTTATTTGCACCCAGCCAGTGCCATATTATTATTTTTGAACACTTTTGAATTTCTTTTGCTTTCAAAACTATTCATTATTATCGTAGGAAGAACTTTAAAGACCTCACAGAGCACGTTGCTAACAAATTATCATGGGAATATCTCATGAAAATTTTTCATGCCCTGGCAACTAAACATCTATAATCCTAAAATAACTTGTCCAAACTGGTACTTGGAGGGATGTATGAAACATTTAAGGACCCTGTGGTCAGCCTCCCCCATTTCTGTTGCCATCAAAATCATTGATATTGCATGGTGAAACGAAATCTTAGTATTTTACTGTAAGTTGTGTTCCTGAAAGTATGTTTAATTATCTTAAGTAGTTTCACAGTGATTTCCTTTATTTCACCATGCTCCAAATAAAATTTCACAGCCAAACTCTCGCATGTAAACAAAAACAAAGGTGTGGCTGACTAAGGCCCTTTAAGAAGAATTTCTATGTTGACGTCAGGGCCAAAAGGGTTAAAGATAATCATAATTCTCTCAACTAATACTATAGTGAATGTGCACAGACCATCAAGGAGAATTTGCATGTACATCAACAACACCCCTTACCAGTTGATCTGAGGTGTTTCCGGACATACTGAGTGCAAATTCTGAGGAAATAAAAACACAACATGGCAAAATGAAAAAAAGGCACTATGTGTGTTAGAGTCAGTTAGGATACTTGTGTCTGTAAGGGTTACTACTTGCAATTAGTATGGCGAGCTAACCACTGTCGCATGAGTGATATCTAGGTTAACCTATGTACTATTAATTTGAGGGAACGATAAATCCGGACACTAGTAAGGCTAACCATTGTGCTGTTTTGTCATTTTGCAATTACATGCTTTGTACATGCATAAAGCAAAATGTTGTTTGGCTACAGAAATAATCTAACAAATAATTCACAAGCTTTGCACTTTGGTGTTTGTACAAGGAAAAGTGTATTTAGTTCCTCCCACAATTACTTGGCTCCCTTCCACTTTTAATTAATATATTTATGTTTTAGTTGATGTGTTGAATCCTTGCATCATTAGCTATCCCATACCCTGACACCATGCCCTCTGTTTGCAAATGCCACCATTTTTGGGCAGTGTTTTTAACTGTATCTGGTTTTGGTGAAAACAATGAGAATTTTATATCAAACCACTGGGGAAGACAGGCGAGAATGCATCAACAGAAATGAATCAGCGAAAAATGTATTGATACCATAAACACAATAGTGGGGATAGAGGCTTAATCCATGAAAGCTAGGAAAACAAAGCCCTTATTTCGCTGTGACAATATGACTCAGCTAACTGAATAATTTGCCAGAACTTGTTTGGGCAAGCCCAACTTTTTGTGTCACATGAAATCTTAAATCTTGACCATCTTTTGTTTTATTTTTATTTTATGACTTTTTCTGCACTGTCTTATGTTACGCTGAGGAAGATGCATGTCATCCAAAGTAGCGTAGTTTTACAGTTCAGTAGCATGTGTATACTATGGCAGAAACATTAAGTAACATTTCTTACTTTCTTACTGAAAGGGATGTACATTTGTACATGCCGCTCAGCAAAAACAGACCATAGTTTTAGCCATAGTTTTAGTAAGCAGAGTGACTGATAACCAAATTTCACAGATGTCCATGGATTTACACAAAAAAGTTAATTTACACGTAGTATTGAACATCAAATACATCAGTTGGCCCAAAGGATTAATTCTAGATACATGCATAAGTTATATCATTGCACCTGAGTTGCTGATAAACAATGGAATTAAACGGTGGGACTTATCAGTACAAACAAATGTCATTTTAATTTGAGAATTGCAAGCTCTTCACTCTTGCAACACTGCATATGATATTTCAATGGAAAGATTCCAGCATATTTCATTGGCTTGCTTTCATATGTCATAAACAATAGAAATATTCAATGCGCTAATATTAAATTAAAGTTACCACTTGCACATGCCCCAAGCCCTATGAAAGGACCCTTCTATGCCAAACCCATCAGAGTCAAAACATAACATTTCGTTGGTTTTCATGTGATGTTGTCATACTACAAAAGAAAAATTATTTAAGCCTTCTGAGGTTTTAGTTTCGTCGGATATAATACTCTCTAAGAACTTACAAAGTTTTATCTCAACAGAGCTCATTGTTTTGCAATAGAGCACTTTTGAATTTTCAAGCGTTTGCGTTTCTTGATGTCAAATGGCGGCCCAAGAAGGCTGTGGTATAAATAAAAAGACAACTTGTCTTTAAAATTTTGCTAACTGATCGGTCATTTCATTGGATGAAGTACATGTATAAATTTCGATGTGTTGAAGCCCTAAGGTAATAAAGTTTAATAGCAAAACTCAACGACAGATGTTTTTGACAGTTATTTAAGAGTCACCAATGTTTGTACCCCTCTAAGAGACACCAACATGGTGTCTCCACACAAAGCTCTGTAAATTTGGTAGTCTGTGTCACTGCTACCCTCAGCGAAAAAAAAAAAAATCAAACAGGCCCATCTGTGTTTTACTGTTGTTAAATAGTGTTCAAGGTAATTGACTTTTCCAGGAATGTGTAGAAAATGACCTGATTGGTTGATCGATCATTCGCAGTTTAATGAAGTGTAGTATGTTTGTAAATTTAACTCAACACTTTGCATTTTATCAGTCCCGCTGACAAACATCTCAAGCGTTGGCTGCAGAGAACACAATGGAAATTTTCTTAACCTTGAGACTGAGATAGAGATTTAGAATTTTGCAGTGGAAATGCCAGATTAATCAGCTAAATAGCATTTCAAGGCAACATTTCATGGCTCAGCAAATTATTTTGTGAGTTGTCTAATTTTAACCTGTGAACATTCAAAGGTCATGAACTGCTTCATACAAAGATCACATGTAGAGAGTGAGTTCTTTTGCTGTCTGTGACACTGAAGTAATCGTTTGATGCCTGGATAATTTATGCAAGGGGCACGATTATCAACGGCAACACACAGATGCCCTCTACGATTTTTCTTTCAGGGAGGGCAGCCATGACACAGGCTGGAAATTTGGGTGAGGTACTTTACCAAATAATGCACATAATAAAAACAGCATAGACCTAAATCTCAATTGGTAAGGTTGTTTATATGTCAAGTATCAATCACACCTCAGATTCCTGACTTAATATACGGAATGGTTACCATGCATGTTTATTTTTGATAGCATGACAGTGAAAACCAGTAACTGAAACTGCCAGCCACTTGTACACTGGATACATGTCTTACAAGCAAAACAAATAACGATTTTCGATCTTTAGATAAAAAAGAACAGATCAGATTTATATCTGATGGTAAGTTGTGCTTTCAAGTCAAGGAAGTAATTTTCCACGACATTTCGAAAAATAGGCAGGAAACCAAAAAAAACAAATAAAGCTTAGAAATTGATATTAAGCTTAACACCGGCTATATAAGCTCGATGAGGAAAGTTACTTATTTTCAAGACGCGAATATGATTTGATTGTTGGTCTGTATCCAAGCTAGAAATTGTATTAACATTTTATCGAAAATTTCACCTGATTGCCGTTAAATCTTTGATGTTTATTTCTGATCTTTGTTGGGCGCCATGTTGTTTTGAAATGGCGGGAAATTGTCATCGTCCAAGCCACAAGCTTTCTTCGAACAGTTAAGGCTTACCTTGGGTAAATTGAGCCTGACTAAGATAAAATAAGGTTACTTACCTTCACGTTCGATGTACAAACAACGATCGCCTAGAAAACACGGCCAAAATTTGATCTTTCGTCATTGGATCACTTGTGCTTTCGAACAAGGCGCCTCCAAACCTCCGATATTGACAAGTCCAGGCAAGCTCTTTGCGCGCGTAATCATATCATGTCACGTGATGTAAACGTGAGTGACATTACTCTATGAATGAACTAATTTTGTCATGCAGATTGTCATCATTAGCCAATCAAATCCGTTAAATTGGTGTTGATATAGCAACTCGCGTAAAAAAATTGAAAGGACAATGGCGTCGGTTACGGTGTAGTAAAGATTTTTCTGCGTTCGCGGCTGGCGGTAGTGAAGGTTTTGATTTTCCCGCAATCTGGACGAGAAACACAGCAGAATCCCCACTTCCCGTGGAAATTTTCACAGATCGTTTGCAATTGCGCTTTTTCCTGGCACCTTTTGCGAAAAATTCGAGGTAAGTGTGAAAAATTTCATTCAATTGCATGAGCTGCTCGATGTTTTGTAGGGCAGCTCGAAGATCCAGACCGTACAATATCCTAAAGATCCGAGCTCGCATGCGATCAGTTTTTTTCCACTTTTGGTGTTCTCCTGATGTGAAAATCGAAATCGAAATGTTCTTTTTCACTTTGTGGATTGAACGTTCGATGATGTAACCATGTCTGGGCGCAGTACAACAAGACCGGTGCCAGTAATGGAAAGTAACAATAGTACAATAGTTTTATATCGTAAACAAGTGACTGAAAGACAGCTTCGATCCTTGCTACTGCTGGTTTTGAAAACTCACATGCTTCGTGAATGAAAAGATTGTTCTTCTATTGCCTTGAAATGTTAGATTCGGAAACTTTGTTCGGGGATTCCCCCAGGACGTGACGACTTTTAACTGAAAAGGTTTCCTTCGTGAAATCGGCGCGATCTTGTTTTGCCTTCCGCAGGCCGAAAATGGTTGACGCAACACTCGTTTGCAAATAGGAAGCAACGCTAAGACTGAAGCAAAGCGGATAATCTCGCACGTAGATGTTTTGAAGTGTTTTGCGTAGTGAAAATTTCATTTACCTTCTTGCGTTGCATCAGATGGTTTGCGATAAGAAAGCCGACCGCTCAATGACATTCCTTTACACAATGCTTAACCGCAAGATATGCCCAGACAAGACTTTTATTGCAAAATCAACTCATAAATCCTCAGTGAAGGTCATTTCAGAGATTAGGTTCAAAAGATCTGCTAAATTTTATTTGAGTTCTTTGTGAAATTATTCGTTTTTGTTTCATTCCGTCGCCCTGATGTCGAGGAAACAAGGTTTATCTGCGAGAAGAAGAAACAGTGAACGGATATTTTGAATGTTATTGTGATGCAAATTTATCGATCAGGTGAGGTTAACTCTATTGTTCATTGTTTTGCAGTTCAAAACAATAAGCTCTTTCACGATAAGAAAAGAGCCCCCGCGCAACCGGAAAATGACAATTTTCAACCGATTTCTGTCAAAACATACAACCCTGTTAAAGTTTCTGCAGAAAACAAACAGTCACGGGGGAGGAAATGAGAATTACGCGATGCATTTTTCAGCCTCTCTCAGGAAAATTTATAGTTCTAATGAAGCAACCAGTGATCGCTTCATCGATCGATTAACAGAGTTATTTTTCTAAATAGTGATTCGATTTGACAGCTCTCATATAAACAGAGTGTGTACCAAGCTGATACTATTCGGCGGTTTGGAAGTAACCTTTCGAATCAGTATCGTGCAATCCTTTCGTCATAATAGTTCGTTAATCATTTTACACAAAAGGTCAGCTCGCTTTTCGCCGGAAATCTTAGAAGCGGAGTAATAACGGCTTTTATTTCACACCTGACAAATTAACGTACAGCTGGGGTTTAAAAAATGATCTAATGCAGAGAAGATTAGGTTACCGTCGTACAGCACAGATGTGATTTGAAATTTCTGCTAGGCAATGTCTTAAATGACGACTCTGGTAATGATTGCATATACCGAGTGTCCCAGTAAAACCACTAATTAATAGTCAGTTATGTTAACGAGTCGGATTCCATCCAGGTAGAAATTTATAGGTTAAATGAAAACGAAAATGAAACTCGCTTGATTTCGCCTTGGATTTCCGAGTGCATTGAAATAATTCATTATGTCTTTCTCTTAGGATATGCCTGATGAAATGATTTCATGTCCAAGGTTGTATCTAGTAACAAGCAAACCGGGGCACTGGCCTCAATCATTTTTTGTTGTTTTTGTTATTTATAAGTCTCATAAACACCTTAAGGAAAGAATTCAACCATGGACATTGCCACAATTATAATTTTTTCATGGACATTGCCTAAGTCATAATTCTTTTACGGCTTTGGCCCTGATGTCGAATGCACATGCTGTAGTTGGAATTACACTGTTTCTCTTGATCTCTCTGCCCGCCATTTAAATGGAATTGTAGGATGTAATATGCTATATTTTAGTGTTTAATGGTGGCTTAGATAAAGCTGATAAAGTTTACAACAAAGTTTGAAAAAGTCTTCAAAGTGGTTACGTGCCCCGCTGTATTTGTAAACTCAAAGCTTCGAGTCCAAAACATCGGTTTTGTGATACTTTTGAATCTAAGTAATGACAGCCTCGTTCATTCCGCGAAGGAGGGCCTGAATAAAAATTTCAGTTTTCAGTGAATTTTCGCTCGCACAATTTCTGTTCCACGTCTTTCATTGTATTAAACTGACCAAGAATTCAAGATCTGAACTTGTTTTATAAATCAGTACAGCTCTCTTCAGTCCTTAATTCGAAAAGTTTTATATTAAAAATTGCTATAGTGGTGTTCAGAGTTCCAATTCTTGCAGAATAATAGTTGTAATTCAAAGCGGCTTTTAGTTTTACTTCTGGCAAACTTTGGTGTTATCCCTGTGTTGTAAATAGATTATTTCTATTGCTCTCAACGTCCTTTTGCCAAGTATTGCTTTATATATCCTAAAAAAGAGCAAACATTGCAATAATGCAAAACGAGTGTAATGTTTATTAAACATCCGTTCGGTAAGGATCAACTCGCTTCAACACAAACTCAACAATGACAACACAATTTGAAGTTTGTTTCAACTGAAGTAGGACTTTTTTAGTTAGCTTTTCAGTGATGTGCATGGTCGGCTATTAAATAGCTAGGCACTTGCTTTCAACCTGTAGGCGCCGGGAAAGAAAATTGGTTGTTAGTTTCAATAATAAGAAAACAGTTTTCGGCCAGTATGACGCCCAATTCGGCGTTTGTTTGTTCAAGGAATTGACATATTTTCGCATATATTAGGCTGTTTGAATTATTGTAGACATGAAGTCTGATGTTCTAATTTTATCGACAGTTAAGACTTCTGAGTGGTTGAAAACTTTATCATGTCGCGAGAGTCGCTTCAATTCTTTGCCTGGTTTGTCACTAAAAGGACAAAAAAATTGCAAACCCTTTCTCGTTTTCTCGGCGTAGTTTTCGCTTCTCTCCGCAGCCTATAATCAAATAAGTTCATTTAAAGTACTTCCTACAATGCAAACCTACATGGGCGTGGGACTTGTACAACTCGGTAAAATTTTCTCACAGGAATATTCACCCTTCCGGTACGACAACTAATGAAATTGACAGGTTGTATATGCTTCAGTGCTTTAAAAACCTTGAATGAATCGGTTATTTGTTTCATTTCAGACAAAGAGCTATTCATGTAAAATTTCACAGAATATTGATGATGGTGAAACATGTACTTTGTATATACCGAGTCTGAAAGGAAGAGAAAATGTTGTTCTTTCTTGTTATTTGGAATTGAGAGGCGTAACAAGGAAAAATGACGAAGTAAAATTCTGTTTATTCTATCTAAAACTTAAGTTCGAGTTTGCTTAGTTCGCAACGGGGTGGTTTTCAAGCGTTCAGAAAATCGGAACTGTGCTCGCGTGCTCTCGAAAGTACTCTTTAAAACTCATAAAATATGGAATGGCATCTGTAGTTTTGAGTGTTAACCTGAAAGTGCCACGGTCCCTTTACTGTGAATAGCTGGGTTTTACTTGAAGTCGGAAAACATGATTATCTTTGCACGACTTTCCTGTATTTAGACAGGCTGAATATTGTTTTCATCTCAGTGGTTTGAATTATTTCTTTGTCCGGCAATTCAAGTGCTTGTCGCACTTCAAATGTGATTGACGCTCAACTGATCGAAACGGCAAAGAAGTTGTACGATATAGAATTAAATAATTTGTCAGTTCAGGGAAACAAAGCAAATTAACCTTTTCATTTTCTTGAGAGAGACAGTTTCGGCTGTCATTCTATGGAACGTATAAAACAATCTTCCAAATGTACTGAGGGAGGAATAATATATTTTGAATAATTTTGATACGATATTTCTGGGAATTTTTATAGGAGTCCATTCAAGCTGAAATAATTTCGGTACAAACTTCAGTGATGTATAAAATATCGGCCGCCTATGGAAAACAGGAACTTATTTAGCACTCTCAAGAGAAAATGAGGGGTATAGACACGAAAGGATTATCGTTAAATGGAAAAGTTTCTTTTGAACTTTAAAAGCGGTGTTTCAACAACAACAATCGTGATACAAGTGACAATAAGTCTTTATATGGAACACGTATGGACTTTATGAATGCACGCTTTGAGAAAATTTGTAGTCCTCTCGCAGTGATCGGGAAAATCATTTGCCCAGGCAGCACATTTTTAGAAATCAGATTTTCCAGAAATTAGTTGTCCTTGGATTTCGCTAATCAACCTAAGACCGGGCCAAACTTTCCGCTATCACCTTTTAACCGGTGTATTTGATCGCGGAAAAAGGCAGGAATCGCAGGTAACTTAAATATTTTGACCACATTTTCTACAGAAATCAGTACCTAGATTATTTCGTTAATGAAGATTCGGTTTCAATTGCTCGGGGTTTTACACTCTGTTTGCGTTAGTTTATGCAGTGAATGCTTTCATTTCGAAAACCGCAAACCTGAAAAGGCTGCGAATAGACATTTTCAAATGTTTCATCTTTCCGCACCAGCATACAAATTTCTTTCCAAAAGTTTTTAAAGTTCTTTGCAATCTTAAATTGACAGTGAAAATTGAAATTGCGTGAGAAAATTCTCTTGAGTACAAATTGCCTGATAAAGCTTACACTGCTATGGATACGCATGAAAAATCCTACAATGTTAATTGCCCCCGCAGGAAGTTTTTATTTGGAACAATAGGCTGGTTGCGTAAGAAAGTTTACAGTGGTCTGATCAGACTTGTTCCGATGTTGCTTCGCTTCGAGAAACGTGATTCGCTGAGTAGACTTGGTGCACTTTGCCATGCCAAGTTATCTGTTAGTGTCTTATCTCTTGAGTAGTTTTCTTTGTTGCTTGATCGAGTGGTAATTTCACGAAGATCTCCGTCACGGATCCCAAAGTGAAACAATCTGCAAGTCGAGGTTTGAATCAGTTGAGTATTTTCGTGTACTTTGTAGGTAGTTTTCAGTTTGTATGTTTTGATAAGCTCTGCCAGTAGCGCTTTGTATCGGTTTTTCTTTGAAACAACTTGCCGGTATTTTTAATGGTTTTTTTTCGTGGTTTTGTCGGCTTCCTTCAAAATTATACTTTCACGCTTGGCGATTCGAGAACATTTTTGCTTTAGCACAGTGCCATCTTCCGAGAAGTCTCTTGCAAAGTTTGCAAGCCGTGTCAGTTAGACAATTTAGTTTACGAGTGTTACACAGTCTTTACCCGGCCGGCACTACGAAATTTTTAAGAACTCATCCGCCACCACTTGAATGTCGAACTGTGAGTCAGGCTTAGGGGCTGCCGCAGGTTAAATTCTTTAGGAATTTGTCGAAATATAAGCGATCATTCAACCTTCCACTCAGGAAGTGAAATTAAAAGTGCCTGGTCAGCATTAAATTTAAATGACTTTCAATATAGCTGTAAGGAATGTGTCGAATCAACATAAAATGATGTTAAGCGAATACAAACTGGAACCCATTGAATGTGAAGAAAGGTTTCCTTGTAGAACTGAGAAATAGACAAATGTTTTTCCAGATCTGTCACGGAGTTTGAGACTTTCAAGCTTTCATTTAGCTTACATAATTTAAACAAGTTTAGTCAAAGGATAGTAGAATTATATAAACAATTGCTGTGTTCTCTAAACTAAAAGTTGCACTCAGTGAGGAATATATTGCTTATTTTTATTTTTATTTTTTTTTTAATCACTGCTTGGACTTGTTTCGATTTCGGCGGCGTATCGGCTGAATTTTCAAGGTCTCTGCACGGGTTTTAGCCGACTGGCTATGAAATTCGATCAAAGGTCGACACTACCGCCAGACCGGTAGATCAGTTACCCCGTCTCTCAAAACCTCGCGCACGCATCGATTCAGTCTCTTCTATATTTAGCAGACCACAAAATCAGAATTCCTTAACGAAGATCGATTGAACGGGGTTTAAATCCCATATCAAACTGTTTGTCGAAACTGTACATACAGTCTGTGTTTACTTAAATTTGAGAAATTCACGGAAATTTGAACAGCTTTTCCGCCCGATTTAAGCGTCCAATACTGGATAACAGTTTTGTCAACCTGTACACGTTTTTCACGTATGTTTATTTAACATTAAGAAATGTTCCAGAATTTGCTAAAATGATATATTCGTTTCCACTAGTTTTAACCTATTTCGTTTAATCCTAAGGGTTTCTCGGCACCAAATGTAATCCCTATTGTATTTCCGCCCGGCTCAAGTCTGCCAAAAGATTTAATTCTTCAAATTCTGCTGCGAAAGGATGGAAAGTTCCTTTAGAATTCCGCAATTAAAGCATGTGATTATTAGAACAAGTCATAGCCCATTTCTCAGACCATCTTCGCCGGGTGGCCTTAAGACTACAAAACCGGCACTTTGGTGTCATTTGGTTTCATCATACCCAAGGGCACTGTCGTCAGTTGCAATTATAAATAGGTAATCTTCCTTTTTATTTCAGATATTTAGATCGGGCCTGGTTAGATATATCACCCGCCAATGCAACCGTTCAAAGAGCGACAAATTAAACCGTACCGCTGTAGAAACTGCCAGAAGTCGTTCAAGAGCTCGAATGGCTTAAAGTACCATTTGGATAAAGTGCATTCTAACGAAGCGAACAGGATGGAGCTGGGGAACACCGGTGAAATGGAGGGTAAGTTAAGAATAATTTTCACGCAGTTTCCCTTCCATGTAAACAAGCCTTTGCTTGGTGAGAGCAACTTCCGATATGTGTTTTGAGTAAAAATAGTGTACTAGACAAATTGTTGCTTTGTTAAACAAGAAAAGAAATAGCTGTTTAATGGAATTGCCAGACGTTACCCGTTAGGTAATGTACGTTAAAATTCAACAGAAACTAGTGCTTTTAATCTAGTTAAGCATCTTCCTTCGTGTTTTTTTGTCGTCTGTTTTTTTTTTTTTTTTTTTTTTTTTTTGCTAGAAAGAACTTTTCAACACTTTGATTTTATTGTTGAGTACCTTGTAAAACATTTGATTACATAGCTGTTGATACATACATCTTTCGCGTTTAAAAAAAACTAAAATCCTCGTCGACATCTATGTTGATCGAAGTTGTGTTTGACCGAGAATGAACTTCTTCCTGCCTTCGGCACCATTTTTGTTTTTTTCTTATGGTGTACATGTATGAAATGTTTGGGATTCTCTCTTTTGTTTTTTCACTTTTTTCATTCCACCGTACAGGTGACTCTTTTCGCGGCGTAAATGTATTGTTGGAGAAACAGGCTGATTTGTCGCAGCTTGCCAGACAGTCGATAATAGCTTTGTAATAGACTCGTTTTGATGTGTTAAGGCTGAATAACTTGAAAACTGAATAACCGAAAATTCTGGGGCTAGAAATTTGCTACTGGCGAAGTTATTGAAACTTATTGACAAACCAAGTTTCAAGTTTGTATAAACGAGATCTGTGCTCTTAGCCTTACTAGAACACGTGTCAAATTCTGTTTACACGTCGACAAGCATTCCTGATCTGTATTTTGACTCGCCCTAAGGCAGGCCAAATTACTGCACGACTTATAAATAATATACGGACTAATTATAGAACGCTTTCGAGTGATATAACGTGCAATATCCCACTTGTGACTT
Source organism: Orbicella faveolata (assembly GCF_042242905.1). Classification (NCBI taxonomy): domain Eukaryota; kingdom Metazoa; phylum Cnidaria; class Anthozoa; order Scleractinia; family Merulinidae; genus Orbicella; species Orbicella faveolata. The sequence goes on from NW_028301569.1 coordinate 6,247,828, forward strand.
GTATTTTCTCGGTAGACCTTTAGGCGAGTCTGTATACCGAGAAAATACAAGTCACAAGTGGGAAGTTCCATGGTATACCACGAGAGAGTGTTGCATAACTGTTTACACCACGCCATAGAAAATACAGTGGTCAAAACAATCAATATGCACAACACAAGGTCGGATGTGATACCGTCGAATGCAATGCTTCCGAGAGGCATGCGATCGAATATCCCACGGGTCACTTGCATGTTTTTGGTGTGCACACGGGAAGATACACGTGAAAATTGGGATATTACGTGCTTTACCAAGAGCCACCGTTGCATAACTATTTTAAACCATGCCACAGAAACTTCAGAGGCCAACAAAACCAATACAGCGAACGATAAAGATTGGTTGTATACTTCACACTTGGTGTTTTCATGACAAGTGCTAAACGTTATTTGTCTCTGATTTCACTCTCTTTTTTTAGTTGAAAATAAAGTTACGTGTAGCTCTGAGCTTATTAATTTGATATTAGATATCGTTGATCAAATCTTAGAAAGAAAAAAAAAATGAATTAAGCCGCATAGAGTTTTTAACAAACTTATCATTTAAAGGAATTTAAGCTCTGTGCTCGCCATGTTGATTTATTTTGTCTCCTGCTGATTATACCACAACAAATGGTAATTGGCCATCCTGAAATGTCAAATAACCCATTAGCTTTTTGTTAAGCAACTGATAATTGGGCAAAACATTTTACAGAAAATATAATTAATATTGATTCCAGAACTGATGAGATTTTCCAAAAGTCCAAGTTCCATTTCCCAATAGCTAATTAAGGGTACGTTGAATTGGACGTTCGCAAGAAACTCGACTCAGATTAGTTGGGGGTCGCTTGTAAGTCTAGAAGTCGCTAAGTTACGGGTAATTGCAAATTTTAAAGTGATTTTCCACGGCCTAGCCAAGCGCTTGACGCACGGATAATTAACTTTGTGTATACAATGGATTAATCTGGCTGGTGTCTTCCATGATTTCAGATTGATGCGTAGAAAAATAAATGAACCTTTTAAGGTCAATAAGTTTAGGAAAAGACTGATTGAATTCCATGGCATTCGGCTGTCACCAGCTTCACCACTTAACGTCATTTGCAGTCCTGTCAATTGACTTTTTTTTTACCACCGCAGTTATGAAACTGCCTTTCATAAAAACCCCCTCAACCACGAGACTCAAAGCTGACCGGCTATAAATACCATTTTCTATTTCTTTTAAGTCAAATGACATGTCTCGGGTTGCATCCGCAGTGATATTAACAGTCATGTGAACTTACCGTTTTAGCAATAACAAAGTTAATCGATCGTTGATTTGGAAACAATGATGAATCCTCATTAACACCGGCTTACCCGTGCTTAGCCGCCTCATTAACGGGTGTAAATGTCCGCTCGAGGAAACAAATTAACAACACTTGTTCGTTTTCATCTATAGCGTACCATTGCACGAAGAATAAAATAAATTCATATTTTTAGAAGTTGACACATATTGCACTGATGTGATTGTTTACTTTCAAATTGCCGCTGGAGCTTTCATTCAATTCTGTGGGCTCGAGATTTGCTGGAAGCAATATCTGCCATCTTTTGTCACCTGAATGCAGAATTCTTGCGCAAAAAGAATTCGATTAAAAGTAGTGATGAGTGAAATCACGAAATAATTTCACGCGCGTTTTGTGAAAATTCTAATAATCTCCCGAGCCTTATTAAAGCTAGGCTTACTCTTGCGCTTCGAAAGTCAAGAACTTAGTTACACTTATGACATGGCGTGAGCCCGTGAGCGGGCTGGATGAACAAAATCCCGCGCTGTGATTGGCTATCCGAGCGGGCAAGATGGCATTATCTTGCGCAATCGGGACTACCCGCTGTATCCCGCAGTAAAAATTTCCTCGAAAGCCACACAACAGATCCTTTATTGACTTCGTCTCGGTCCATAAACACGCAAAAAAAAAAAAAAAAAAAAAAAGAGAACAAAGCCAATGTTCAGCCATCTTGACCTCACGTTTGATAAACAACCCATAAATATAGACTCGTGTACTGGGAACACTGAAAGGAAAGTGAATGCAAGTAACATTAATTTTAGTGTCCTGGCATTTTGCGACATTTTAGTGTCATTGTGGTGTCTTCATTAAGCCGAGTGTAGTCATTTCGAAATTTCACTTTGAGTTGGAGAATTCTTCCACTAAACTCACGTTATGTAAATTCGACCCGGCAGGAATTAAAAAAAATTGAAAATTGACCACAAACTTGCCTCAACTTATTTACCGCCCCTTTTTTACTCCCCGCTGTTCAGAATAGAATCTGGGACACACGAAAGGTAAATTCACCTTGGCCTTAAAGCCACACGATTTTTAATAGAGTTTTTTAAAACCTACATTGAGGCGCTCTCGTGGAAAAGGTTGCCCCAGAGATTACGAAATGCTGGCTCTACAAGGCGGTTTAAACGAAGCGGATCAAACAAATCTCTGATATAATGATTGCGACACGGCAATCATGTACAACATCAAGCCATTTTGTACTATTTTTTAGTATGACAGATGAGCTTACCGTGATCATAATAAGTAAAGTTTATGTTATGTTATGGCTTGAATTTACTAAGCGAAGACGGCGTCTCGTTCACAATCTTGGGAAAGAACACAGTACTCGTTTTCACTGCTACTTATTTTAAGATGTCGTCGTCACGAGTCACCTAACACGTGACCAAATGAAACGGAGGCTCTAAGAACGAGAATGGGGATAGGACGTCTTGTGCGCCTGCGTTCTAAGAACATTTGACGATCGCTGATAGCAGCTACCCTCATTTGATTTTTCCTTTTATTTGATGCTTAGCTAATTGAAACCTTATTACCTAACTATACCGTTTATTTATTTAGTTTTTGTTTTCTTTGATACAGAAAACGCGACAATAATGCTTACAAAACCTCGGAACGTGCCTCCGGCGCTAACTTTACGCCCCGAGGTAAACTTACTGACTGAGTTTGCAGTGATTGCCACCAGTCCTCAGAGTCCTTTGGTGCGGGAGGTCAGCGGAGAGAACGCAGATGCCAGGCGCCGTGAAGACGATAGTCCACCTCCTCAACTTGTTGACCCCAAGCAAATGGTATGTGATAGGGGAGTCCCAGTTCCCTTTTGTAATCACGAGCCCGGCGCGGCTGTGTGTGTAATAAGCATGACATTTTAGATTTTCTAAGGTTTGTAATTTATGGCTTCGTTACCAAAGAGAAACTGAACTGCTTTGAGAAATGTTATTTAATAACAAGTTTTAAAACCAGTTTTCACGTTGTCGCATTCGAATGTAAACTAGCTATAACAACGTGTGACCAACTTGTCGGTCATGTTCGTGTTTTTTTTAATTGATTTTTTAAATTGGCTTTTTGTAATTAGATTATGAGCTGGCAGGGCGTAGCCAGAGTCAACTTTCACGCGATAGAAACCCAGAGCGAATAATCTAATTAGCTAGATAAACGAGTTGACTCGCAGAACTGATAATCTCATATTTAGATTAATAGATATCAATCTGGTTTATAAATCTACTGGTCGTTTAAAACTTTATCTAAATCCTTTTTACAGACACTTCGAAAACGCCAAGAAGTGGCCGCCAGTTTGTTAACAAGCGCTCACTGCTACGCCACTCACTATCTACAACAGAATAGATAGTGAATAGCGTAGCGAATCAGAGAACGCCATTCGCAATAGAACGCTAGCAGATTTATACTAATATGCCATAGAAAATACAGTGGTCAACACAATCGATCCAAGAATCGTCGAGTATTCAACTGTTTTCCTGCATTCTGATCGGCTGTATTTTCTATGTAATGGTATTAAAGCGGTTTTTTTATCCATGTGTGAACACTGAAAGCGAAAAGCGTATTTGTCATGGATTGACCAAAACTTTGATATAGCATGAAGAATATATCTGAATTACGTGATTGGTTTTGTGGTGTGTGCTAAAACTCGACTTCGCGAGTTTGTGCAGTTTTTGCAGATAGAAATGTATGAGAGTCATGACGTTACGTAATCTAGTTTGCTTTTTTTCATGGCATTTCTCGAAATGCGTTTGTCTTGATGGAATTTTAGCTACTGAAAAAACTGTTTTGCTACTTATTTTACGACTAATAAGAGAAATGTTTTCGTGGTTTAACAAGCCATTGCTTTGATATTTGTGTTCAGTGTACAAAGTATTATTGTTTCAAGATAAGGAACTTACACCACGCATCCGACAACTGACTACATGTATTAATGCTCCGACCACGCTAATTAATGCGTTTTTAAGAGTATCCATTTTCGTCTCAACGAAAACAAAGCAAACTATTTTCGATCACACTGGCGTTTTCGTTTTTTTTTTTTTTTTTTTTTTTTTTTTTTTTTTTTTTTTCACACGTCCACATTGATTCCTTTTCATTCAAAAACGCATATTTTTTAATGCGTTTTTTACCTATTATTCAGACTAAAATGACCGAAAACGCTGATTGAAACGACAATATATGACGCTTTTTTCGGTACCGTTTTCAAAAGCCTCCGTTTTCACCTATCCAAACTGGAAAAGGAGCGTTTTCAAAACTACGCTTTTTTAAAAGGTGCCACTTTTGAAACCGTTTTCAAAAGCCTCCGTTTTCATCAGACCTTTCGGGGTTTTTTTGTAGGAATATGTCTCTTAAAATAGGCAGACAGGTTACGCTGGAAATAACTCACTTTGTTTTCTATGGCGACAATCCCATTATTTGAAATGTAGACGATACAGCGTGCCTTTATTTAACTTACACGTGATATGTCTTGACCCATCTACGGCTTGGCTTTCATAAGCGTAAGTGCAAGGTCCATTCAACTATACTTACTCTGCAGACATCCTTTGAGGTTCGTGCGATAGTTACGCGTGACTTGTTAAAATGCTCCTATAATCAAATTGTCGATATCCATTTCTTTACATTTTCGTGCACAATAGGTCTTTCCTAGGTATCTTGCCAAATTTCAATGTATCGCGAACATTAGAAACGTACGTTTTTGGACCTTTTTCCGAGAATTTACGGCCGCCATTAATTTTCCTTGTTCCAAGTCTTGGTTGAGAATTGGAGTATATGACGTCAGATTCTCAAAAATACCTCACGGGTTGAAATTAAAATAACAATTACTATAACAACTCGCATAAAGAATAACAAAAACTTCGGCTCTTATATTCGTGCAATTTTCTACACTAATTGTTGTTATAATTTCAACCCGTGTGGTATTTTTGAGGATCTGACGTCATTTACTCCGATTCTCAACCAGGACTTGACACAAGGAAAATTAATGGCGGCCGTAAACTCTCGGAAATAAAGGTCCAAAAAACGTGCCTTCTAATGTCCGCAATAGATTGAAATTTAGCATGCATAGTATCTAGGAAAGACCTATTGTGCACGTATACGAAAATGTAAATAAATGGATATCGAAAATTTGATCATAGGGGCACTTTAATTACATGGCAAAGAACGTTTGCGTGAGAGGGTGTTATATCACCGAGAAGACACCGATATCCACGGTTCAAAAGGTTTTGAATCTTATGATTGCGGTGGCGTTTCTTAGCGTTCAGGTATGCACGTGTTTTTCGCCTTCATTACTTATGAAGACCATGCTTAAGCAGGCGAGATCGGGGGCGGGAGAAACTCCCAAACTGTCGACAGAAATTTTGAAAAGAACGTACCAAAATCCTGCTTTGTGGGTGTGGCTTGAAAATATTTTCGCTGTGGACCTTTTGAGGCTGAACACCCTACCCTATAAGATACGAAGAGCATCCCTGTCCCTTTTATGCGCGAGTTCCCTGCGGGGGAGAGGCGGGGGCGGGGGGGGGCGAGATGCGAGACGAGAACAATAAGACTTAGATTTTGTTGTCAGCGCTTCAAACTTTGGAGAATTTTTCTGGCATGTCTTACTGAGCTAAAAGAAAATGCTGGAATAAGCTAAGACGATAGAGATTTGTATAAATTTCTCTATTCTGGGCCATTGAGCAGAACTGCAGAAAAATGAAAATTTCAGTATGTTGCTCGAGGCAACATGTATTCCTAATAGCCGAGTTGATAGACTCCTCGGGAAGTTTGTAAAGGATTCTCCGAGTAACCTTCTGGACATTTCTCAAACGTTTTGCAAATGTTTCCCAAGCGTTCGGGAATATTTGGAGCTGATTTGAATAATCTTCGGTTGAGTGCTAGATAACATTCGGAAATCTTCGGCTGATCTTCGGTGATCAGAATATGATTTTGACGTGCCGCGCATCGGTGTTGCCTGATTAAAAACCAAATTGTCACTTCGTATACGGGCCTATCTCGGTAGTTGATAGGAAAATAACAGATCCCGCAGCTAGAAGTGACGTATTTTTGGTTAACACCTAAGTTTTTTTTGTACAGGATTTTCAGACGAGCAACTGCCGACGGGTTTTAGAAACCAGTTCAGAATCTCCAACACAAACAGCGCTATCGCAAGAAGTGCCAGCCGCAAAGTGGCGCTGTTTTATGGCGGGAACTAAAATCAATTTCCCGGATGAAAATAACTGGACTTGGAGAACTGTTGGCGATTTAGACATGGAGGACATTTTAGCAGATCTGTTTCAGGATGGACTTCAAGTGGTTGATTATGAGAGAATTAACGCAAGACACAACGAAAACAGCGTATGTTGAGTTTTTTGAATACTCAATTACTTGATTTGAGATCGTTTTTTCTAGTGTATCTGGTTACCACGCTTTTATTACAGGAGAAGACCATGCTGAATAAGAGATCATCTACGTTATGTTTTAAGCTGAAAGACAAAATAAAAATATTACTTGTAAATACGTTTCGAGCCCACGTCCTTTGCCAAAGCGATGCTTTGCATCTGGGTGAATGAACCGGGAAGATTTCCCCCTATTATTTCACTCATAGTTAACATTCGTGAGTTACTTCATAGATGTAAAATATCAGGAATTTTCTCTGTTTCGGTGAGAGGTGGGAGAGGGTGGGTGTGGAACTGGATAAGGACTAGGTAATTCAGATGAGCAACGTACATAAACCAAGGTACATAAATCACGGTACATAAAAGTACATAAATCAAGGTACATAAACCAAAGTACATAAACCAAGGTACATAAATCAAGGTACATAAATCAGTTTAAATTTAGAGTCAGTTCACAGTCCAAAACTACTTTTCAGTTCCTTTCCGAAGACGTATTTGACATTAACGTCACGTGTTTTTGTTTCTTTATTCATTTCTGTATCTATTGATGGATTGATTGATTAAGTGATTGATTTATGATTGATTGATTGATTGATTGATTGATTGATTGATTGATTGATTGATTGATTGATTGATTGATTGATTGATTTGTTAGCAGGAATGGATCGTCTCCTTTAAATCGTGTAACGACCAAACGAGCCTGCAGGCGGAGATCACCGCCGACCATCCATTCTTTGTCAGGGGAACAGGCAAGCCAAGTTGGGCTTCGTTCAGTCCTGCTGCCACTGAATTGCGTCATGGGATAAGCTGTCAGATATTACAAAGGGGTGACGTTTGTGTGTTGCCATGTGACTCAGATGTTCCTGGAAGTTTTAACGGAACACAACGTGAAGGCGACCACAAATCGTAAGTCCACTTGGAATTTTTAATTTCTCTTCAAACCTCTCTCTTAATCTTTGATATTTCTTCTTTGTGCCACATTTTGTTTACAAACCTTTTTTACATATTTTTTAGGTCTGAATTCACTGCTATGGATTCAACAGCGGTACTTACACTTAGCAGCATGGCTAAGGTATGTTCTAACGAATTTCACAGCCAGATAAAGGAATTTGGACGTGCGTAGCCCTTTATAAGCTGTCCAGTTTGGTACCAGAGATGAGTCAATTTGGGGGAAGGGTCTCAAAAAGATGTCATTAGGGTTAAAATTACTTGTCATAGTTCAAAATGGGGGTAAGCAAGTCTAATTTCAATTGTTGCGTTACGTTACGTTACGTTACGTTACTCCAGGTTACTATTCAATGTCCTTGCACGTACATTACACATCTTGCAGCCCTGACATTCCTTACTGGTCCTCGGTAGTCTTTAAGGAAGCGTGAAATCACCTAATTCCATGGTTTTGCAGAAAAAAAAAAAATGTATGTTCAGCTAAATAGGCCAAAGTTTCTGAATCAAAGTTATTGCGAGATGCTGCCACATTGAAACAAAAAATCATTCAAATAAAGGAACGTAATCCTTCACAACAAGAAAATTTCTTTCAAGCTTAGAAAACGTTTTATATTATTGACAGGATAAAGAAGAACACAGCCACCGCCGAACCAAGCTTCTGTCAGAGTCTCATTGTCCTTCAAGCCCAGTGAAAAGAAACAACATAAATCAGTTTACCAAGAGGCCAATGAACGCATTCATGTTGTTTGCTAAACGCTTTCGAGTGGAAATTACCCAGGCCCACCCTGGGAAAGATAACAGGTAAACCCTTAGAGTGCGTGTCATATTGACGTGTGGGCCTTAAGCCAATCAGAAGCTATAAAACAGACCATACCTGTAACTGCTTTAGCTAGTCAAGAGAGAACCGAGGATGCTCTCTTTGTCTTATTTGTCAAACTCATTAAATATAAGTATAAGATAGACCAGTTTTGTGGTTGATTTGAGAGGTAGGATGTCGGGGACAAATTAAATTTGTATAGCTACAGAGTCGGTGAATCATCGAATGCATTTAGACTCAATCACGACTTTCGTAGCCCCCATAGTGTTACGTTATCTAGATAGTTTAGACAATATGATGCGACTAAAAGTATTTCTACTCCCCTTTGTTGGAGATTCTAGTCCATCGCAGGGTTAGCTCAGAATTTAATTCCTCGGTATTCATTTATAAACCCGGATGGATAGAAGTACTGTGAGAGTAAAAAGTCTTGCCCAAGAACACAAAGCGATGGGCCCGGCCAGGGTCGAACCTAGACCGCTCGATCAGGAGTCCAACCCGAGTCTTATTAATTACTGTGTTGTCAAATTCTGAAAATTAGCCTGAAAGAAATTTAATGTTTGCTTTGTTCAGAGCAATCAGCGTGATTCTGGGAGACAAGTGGAAAGCCATGAAGCAGGAAGACAGAAGAGAGTATGTTATTCAAGCCAAGCTCTTGGCGGATGAGCACAAGAGAGTCAATCCAGACTGCTGGAAGAGAAAGAGAAACTCTGAGGTCAGTCAGCAAATTCTCTTTACTTATCTCCATAATTTCCTTATAGGACTATTTGGGAAACTTTCGTGGCGTATTAACCCACAAACATTTAAGTCAATATATGTTTCTCATTACAGGACTTTATACATTTCTTTAGTATTAATCGGGAGAATTTGATCATTCATAAAGACATTTTCCATCTTTGATCTTTCAGAGCTAATTTTTTCTCTCTTGCCTGGGTATTGAATTTCATACATGGAGAAATTTTTTCTTGAGGGAAACCTTTCAGCCAAATGAATATTAACTTAGTGGAGAAAAAGTAATTTTAAAAAAACGTGGCGTGAAAATCGTCGCTGAAATAAACCAACAGAAAGTACGGCAAGGAACCCCGATAAAATTAATTGAGCTTAACTCTGAAAGACTATACAATATATCATTGCAAACAAAAAGCACTATAAAAGCAGTACTCAAATTCAACTGCAAAGCCTACAAAGTTTATAACTTCTAATTTCTTTGACATTAATCATTTATTACTCTTAATCTTCGAGCCCAAAGTTCTTTCGAAAGAATTCCGTAGTGTGTGATCGAACTTCCTTAGTTCCTAGGCCTCGATATTTCGCCTCGACCAATGGTTTTCGGTTTTGTGCGATAACCAAGTTCAATAATTGTTTTATCATTCGATCACAAGTTTGTTTTCATGTTTAAATTACTCTCTGACAGCTTAGGGAAGATCTGCCATTTTTCACCCGAGAGCGTGGTTAAAATTACGCATGAGCAGAATATTATTTGCAGGAAAACACGTTTAGACGGTACTACGCATGAGCGGATCATTATTTGTAGGCAGTTATTTGCAGGTCACGAGGTGGGCTCTCGGCCAATGGAAAGGGAAGAAAATATGCATCGAATGGTAATAATAATTGACACTTCTAAATAGTCCTTTGTTTCTTATTCTTCTTTAGGGTTCATCAAAGATAAGCTACAGGCGGCCATAGGAGAGTGCGACAATGGTTTATCCCGGCATAGCTTAATATATTTTCCGTCTAGATTTTCTTGTAATATATAACTATATATTTTTTGCCATACGCGGAGTATTTTTTCATTGTTGAAAACACGAAGCAAGTCATACCGTGTATGACGTATTTAAAAAAGCATTCTACCTTGTATATAGTTTGAACATAGTTTTGAAATGCGCATATTTGGGTAATGATATTATAGAGTATGAGAGGACCTTTGTTAAGTTACTTAGTTCGTAGGGCAACTGGCCGCAAATAAATGCTAAGGCTTAAAAATATCCTCAATGTGTGTGGTTTGTCTCAAATAATGGGCGTATCATTATCACTTTGTCGGGCATTGTGGCGCATTTTGTGGGCTAAAATGGAGAATTTGGTGGGCTAAAATACATTTTAGCTCTCTGAAATGAACCAATGAAACCTGAGAATCAAACAATCGTATGATGTAAGCAGCCAATCAAAATCAAAAAGCCATTACAATGTTCGCGCCGCTATTCTTGGAGCGAAGCGTAGGTGAAAGAAATCACGGCGCCATTTTCAACGGACAAAACTTGACATGTTACATAAAGGATAGCTCAGCCTCACAGAAACGTGCTTTTTCGGACATTCTTAGTCGTCCGTTTCTTTCAAGAGAAGCTTCAGATGTCAATACCGCCTGTAGTAGCTCCATGGCCGGCGGCGAAGTGCAGGTAAATTTTACGGCTACAAGCCAAACGCACTCAGTTCAACCAACTAAGCTTATGCCAAACTGTCAGTTTAGCAATTGAACAATTAGTTTCAACACTTCCAAATAAGCTTTATCGAACTTTCCTTTCATGTCTTTTATAAATTTTGAAAACTCAAATGGCAAAATTTTGTAATTTCTAGCCAGCTTCGCTTGATGTATTGTGTATTTTCATTGAGAGAAAATAACAGCCATTCAACTTGTAAACGCTCGCGTGATCGTTCAGACTGTTTTGTTGTCTTTTTTTTTTTTTTTTTTTTTTTTTTTTTCACTTTTTCTTTTCTCAATGCCCTCCAAAGTGATAATAATAGTAATACAGTTTATGTTCTCGGGCATAAATATGTTTTCGGCCCTTCTCAGCTCATTTTAGCCCTCGCCTAACGGCTCGGGTTAAAATGAGTCTGAGTCGGGTCCAAAACATATTTATGCCCGCGAACATAAACTTTATTGTTTTATTATCGTAGAGGGCGCATATTTTGTTCGCAGTTATTGGGGCGAGATTAATGCTTAAAGCGGAAATCTCTTAATGATAATGCCCTATTCCAAACCGAATTCCACTCTCTCTTGGTTACTCCGATAGTTTTGCTACTACCGAGGCTAAGAAAAAATGCCAATTAGAGGTTATATAAGTTAGCTGAAAGCCTGTGGGTAAGCGTGTAGAAAAGACAGGGATTCTAGGCGGGCTGGTGGTCTGAGAAAGTCATTTTTTTGTCATCTCGTCGATGTGTTTGGCCCGAATCCATGGAAAACCCAGAAATTAAACCCATGGTGCCGCAATGGCGGCTGAAGGCGATGCGGAACGAAAAGAACAACATCCTCCGTTCAGTGTAAGTATACAATCGCAGCCTCTTAACATATACCACTCATCTGAAATAGTATTTTTTGGGGTGGTCCATTTGGGTAGTAAATTAGGGTATTCCATGGACTAGGGGTCAGTGTTTTGCCCATGACCACCGTCCACTCAGGAAGTGAAATTAAAAGTGCTCTGTCGGCATTAAACTTAAGAGCCAGTTCCTGTAAATACCGAGAATGAGATGACAGTCGCGAAATTTTCGATTTCTTCATATTTTGCCCAAGTAACCTCTCGTGCATGTCTTGCTGTTTCTAAAGCATTAATTTGATTAGCAAAAGCTCCAAGTTTAATAATATTTTAGGCCGATAAAAGTACCTTCATCGAAGCTCATAAGCGCAATGGCTAATTTTAGCTAATTTCAATACCATCAAAAGCCCACTGGTACATTGAATTTGAAGACGAAACTACAATTTTCTGAAAGCCCATACAAAAACAAAAATAAGCGAATGGAAACCTTTTTCGTCAATATGTTTCTTTTTGAAGGTTACAACCGTAGCACACATTATTCGTTCCATATCGGCAGTTTTAACTTTTGTGGAACACCCATGGCCACAGCCGAACTTGTCTTTGAGTAAAAATAAACATTTTGAAACGTGAAGTTTGAGTAAACAATCGATTACAGTTGCATCCATCATGTTTGGTGTAAGTATTCGAACACAACCATTTCATGTAAACAGGTACACTTTACTTTAAAAACAACCGTCTCATCGCAGCATTTCTTGAAATCCTGGTCTGAGACCAGGTAATGCCGATAACAAAGCGCGAGCAGTTGACGAAACTTCACGATCAACTGTCGAAACGTTGTACTTGTGGAATAAGCAAGATGATTCAACCTGTGTTTTCTTACCCGTGTGCTTGCAATTCTTATGGATACAATTGCCCCTGTCTGTTTAATACCACCAGATTTATAAATGAATCGTTCCTTTCTTTGGCTAATATGGTACATACCTCTGAATAAAACACATACTGTGACATCATTTTTCTTGGAGTGTTCCAACAGCCGTCCGCGGCCACTTACAAAGCGTAAACAGCAAGACAGAAAAACCACAAAGGCTTCTTCGTCAATCGCACTACGCTTTCCAGAGTTCTTTCTTACAAAGTTTCCAGACCTCGCTCTCTTTTAAAATTCCAAGACTTCGCCGTTCTGTTGGCCAGTCCGAATAATTGTCGTGGTGTTAGTTGAGTAAGTTCTTGACTTTGTTTGGTGGTCCCAGTTCAGACCATCCGGCAAATGTGGATTGCGTGACAAACGGCCACTTGCCAAGTGTCCGAAGTGGATGAAGATGGCGGCCAGCGAAGCTGTTTGCTCGTGCAAGTAACGTGGCTCGCACTGTCAGCCTAAATAAACATTTTTCGACGAAATTGAAGGATGTAGGGGGAAGGGGGTGTTGTTTAATTCTGCAAGAGGACAGAACTCGACGAACTGACAGAGCCGTCTGCGAGTCCTGCTATCACGTCATGCCTACGTAGATTAATGGAAAGTATTACCGCGTTCACAAAAGTTGTGCAAACACCTTTCCTCTTTACCTTTAAAATACATGTTTGTCGTTCGTACTTTTTGAATAGAAATGCACCAGCGATAGGGCTGGAATATAAAAAAGAGAAAGGAGGCCTAGAGGGCATCAGATCTTAGATACGCGGTGTGAGTTTACATACATATTCACCCCTGTTGCCTTCTGCTAAACTATATAGACAATAATATGGGCGCTTTCCAAAAATCGGACACTCAGAAGAGCTAAAATTTTCCGTTATTTACCTTGAGAATTCACAATTATTGACCTAGCGAACTTCCCATCAACAATTAGGCGCTATAAAATAGTTAGGCATTATGTATAGCTGGTTTTCACATGACGTCACTAAAATTCAAACCACAAAACTATTGATCTTCCTGAGATTTTACTTTAATGATGTACAAGAGCAGCTGAAAACTAATATTCGAACAAATTTTCGCTCCGAATGGGTTCTTGGTTTTGTGATACACTACGCTTGAATTTCGAAGCTTTTGTGTGACGCGTCATTTACATGTCAGCGTCATGATGGTTAGAGAAGTGACTTATTTCGGGGAACTTGGCTATCTGAACAGTTCATGTCTTAGAAAAAGTATTATTTTAATGTTTTAGAGTTCCTCGAGGGATAAATTCACGCTTTTGTAACAAAACTCAGTGACAGATGTTTCTGTTGGTTTCCGGCCGCCATGTTGGTGCCCATAGGATGGGCACTAGCATGGCGTCTCCATACAAATCTCTATAAATTTGGGTAAAAAATTTCTCCGCATATCTTGCATAAGAAAAATTGCTGTGACAAGAATCTCGGCGAGTCTTTGCATATTTATTTTCTTTCATTTCCCAGATTCTGGACTTAATCTATTGAACGGTTTTGATTTTTATTTTGATCTATTTTGAATGGAGTGACACTGAAAACCAGCAATTGTAGCCTTATTTTGCGCATTTCAGAGGCAAAAATAAGAGCGTATGTATGGACTGTCCACCGGGACAAAAAAATTTGTCTGTTGTAGAGAGGAGTTCACTGTGGAGAGGTGACCGTTAGTGGAGGTTCAACTGTATAGTTTATATGGGTTTAAAAAAGAACCGGTAACAGGAGTGAATATGTATGTAGAAAACGTATTCAAACGACACTTTCGTAGATAAAGACTCTATTCAAAGACAAAAGAACTCCAGAATACAATTCAAGAACAACGACTTCGCATTAGTTTTGCATTCGTTCCCTTTCAGTTCAGTGTTCGAGGGGGGTCAAATCGTGTAAGTCACGTGACAAGCTCGGTCCCAGTTTTCAACACACTCCCCCGCGTTGATTGACGTCATCAATCAAAGTTCAAAGTTCATTTAAAGTTGAAACAATCTTACGAGCATAAACTCTATATAACAGAATGAACTCAATACATCTATCTTAGTCAGAATTCACGACGACAACTGGGACATCCTCGTCTCTCACTACTGTAACAGGAACATTTGCCACTCGGGGCACAGGGTTGGCAGTTCCATTATCCAGCCTCACTTCCAGGGGATAGAGCCTCTGCAATGGGCGTCTCCATTCCGCGGTTGGCGAATTACCAGACTTGACTCTCACCACTGCACTTCGAACATGACCATCTCGACCAGGAAGTAATCGTTCGATCTTCCCAAGCCGCCACTGCTGTCTCGGGGTTTTGTTCTCATGTAGACACACAATATCTCCCACTTGCACTTTACGTACAGAATTTGCTCTCTTTGAGTAGCGATGGTACTCTCTAAGTTGTGTGAGATACTCAGACTTCCATCGGTTCCAAAAATGATCCAGTGTTCGCTGTAAGAATTTGGCTCTTCTTGTAAGTGTTCCCTCAGTTTGATCAACTTCGTTCGATGAGTTCTTTGATGGTACTGACAAAATTCTGCGGCCCACAATCAGGTGTGAAGGTGTTAACGGTTCCTCCATTTCATCGAAGACATATGTCAAGGGTCGTGAATTCAAGGCTGCTTCCACTTCTACAAGGACAGTAGACAGCTCGTCATAGCTTAACCGGGCATTTCGTATGACCTTCTTCAAACTCAACTTGACTGATTTTACTAGACGTTCAAAGAAACCACCCCACCAAGGGGCCGCTTCGACATTGAACCTCCACTGTGTACCGTCGTACTGACAATATGCCTGCACTCTTGAATCCTTAAATGTTTTCCCATTGTCACTGACAATCAAGACAGGAATTCCTCGTCTCCCTTTAAAGCGAGTAAGGGCTCTGATAAAACTTTCCGCACTCAGATTTGGGACAAGTTCCAGATGAACAGCTCGGGTTGCAGCGCACGTGAACAAAGCTATATAGACCTTGTTCAAATCTCCATTCTTTGAGAATACATCCTTGACATACATGGGCCCAGCGAAGTCCACTCCTACTCGAGTAAAAGCAAAGTCATCGCTCAATCGAAATTCAGGAAGAGGTGGGGGAGGAGGAACTGCATAGCTTCTGCCCTCTAACTTCTTACAAACAGAACATTTTCCTATCGCAGTTTTCACAGTCTGCCTTCCTTTTGTTACCCAGAATCTTGACCTTAGTTCTGTGAGAGTGTCCCTCACACCATTGTGAAGAACCTTGAGATGACAATCATTTATCACTAGGTAAGTTAGTCGTGAACATCTTGGAAGGAATATTGGAAAACGAGCATCATACGGAATCGGGGCATTTTTAAGACGACCACCACACCTCAGAATTCCCTTGTCATCTGTAAACAGTGATAATGAGATCTTGACCTGGTCAAAGTTCTTGTTGTTGTATACAGGTTTCTGAACCTCCTTGATCCAAAGCTCTCTTGCACAATCCACCTCTTCATGCCTTATTACTCCATCCACCAACCTCTTCTTCATTTTACTTTGCTTGAGATTAGAAACAAATCGCACAATATATGCAGTGACTCGCACAAGTCTTTGAAGACTACTGAACCTTTCCAAGGGAATGATGCAATCAAGATTTAGTGACTTTTCTGACGTCACCTCTCCAGAGGCAATGTTTGCAAGAACTGTACCATCATGCTGCTTTGTGTGGCTGTTACAGCTTCCCTTCTTCAGTTCTAGGCAAGGATCTGAATCGTCACTTGTGACTTCAGCAGAGTTCATTGCAAGACTTGGCCACCACTGCTTTTCCTTTCTAAGGAACTCAGGACCACTCCACCACAATTGGTTGGTGATCAGTTTCGAGGTCATCGTACCACGTGAACAGATGTCAGCTGGATTGGATTCTGTGGGGCAATAATTCCACTGAGTTGGCTTTGTAAGTCGACGGATCTCAACCACTCTGTTTTGAATGAATTGCTTGAATTCTCTGTTTACACCCCAAATCCACCACAGAACAATTTGCGAATCTGACCAGAAGAACACAGCATCAACTTCCAATGTTCCGTCAAATGCTGTCAACACAGTATTGACCAGTCGGGCCAGAACAAGAGCACCTAGTAACTCCAGTCGAGGTATGGTTTCTCCATTTATCGGAGCAACTCTGGTTTTTGACGATAAAAGCTGGGTGAAGACAGTTCCAGTAGTTGTTTCAAGGCGTAAATACACAACTGCTCCATAGGCTTTCTCACTTGCATCCGCAAAACCATGGAGTTGAATGCTTTGTAAATCTCCTGATGACAAGCCAAGGTGGTAGTGTCTCCTCACTTCCACCACCCCCACCTTCTTAGCATCTTGAACAAGCTTTAACCACTGTTCATGGATGAATGAATCCACGGGGTCATCCCAACCCACTCTTGTCTTGCAAATAGATTGAAAGATGATCTTCAGTAGAATGATGACTGGACTAATTAGTCCCAGCGGATCATACAACTTGCTTGTTGTACCAAGAATTGCTCTCTTCGTAACTGGACAAGTATTGCTAGTTTCTAGTGGAGAGACCAGATCCAAGAGTAACAAATCATTTCGTCTATCCCATCCAACTCCCAGTACTTTCAGTTTTGCTGTGCTGGGGTTCTTTGACGTCTCAAACAGGGAACTCGAGAAGGTTTGATCTTCCTCTTGAACAGGGTGCTCCTTGACAGACTTGCTTGTAACTTGAGAAGACTGGCTTTCAGATTGTTCAATTCTTTCCTGAAGGGCTTCAGAGTTGGAGACCCATTTTCTCATATTGAAGCCTCCGCTCTTGAAGGATGACTTCAGATTCTCATACATCTCGAAAACAGAATTGTCAGAATCATCTCCACCAACAAAGTCATCCACATACAGACTTTTCAGAACTCTCTCAGCAAATTCTTTGGGGATGTCAGCAGAAGTCAAGTGATGACGAATTGTTGCATTCAATAGGAACGGACTTGCGGAGACGCCAAATGCAACTCTTGCAAATCGATAAACTTGTAGGTTCGGGTGGCTGCTTGTGACATCATCAACCCACAGGAAACGAAGATAGTCACGATCTTTGGGGTGAACTGAAACATTTAGAAAAGCTTTCTCAATGTCTCCTATGAGGGCTGTCTTGTGAGCCCGGAACCTCAGGAGGATGTCATAGATGAGGGGAGATAGTGGTGGACCAGCATACAAACAGTCATTGACACTTGATGTGTTCTTTCCTGATCGTGCACTGGCATCATAAACAATACGAAGTTTTGTGGTGTCCTTGTCCACGCGAATCACTTCATGATGAGGAATGTAATGTACTTTTCCCACACCATTGTTGACACCTTGATCCACAGGTTCCACAATTCCTTGTTGTTGCTGATCTTGGATGACATCATCATAGTGCTTTAACATCTCGGGCTTTAATTTCAGACGTTTCAGTAGTGAGACCAACCTTGATTTGCACAAAGCAAAATTATCTGGAAGCAGCTCATGGTCCTCTTTGAAAGGTAGCTGTACTTGATATCTTCCTTCAGTGAATTCAACTTCGCTAACAAATTTGTCATACAGAGACGAACCTTTATCTCGAATGCCAAGTGACTCATAGTCCCAGAATTTTCCAAGTTCAGAGGCAAGTTCATCTTGACCGACGACACTTGCTTCCACTTTCAGTACATGCGTCGCAGTAAGATTCACAGTGTTACCATTGTCACGGTTAGACACAATCATAGTGGGTCCGGAGAGGACATATCCTAGCTTTGTAGCAAGAGCAACAGGTTCCCACGGTGCACCTCTCACAATAGTACCTTCGACCAATGACCAATAATAATCAGCACCAATGAGAATGCTGATGGGCAAATCTCTGCCGCCACACCTGTCGGCTAAACTGAGGTCATGCAGATGTTCGTAGCTAGACTGAGCAAGCTCTGTGGGTTGTTGGGTCAGAGGGCCACATATGACTGGCACCACATAGGCTTGAATGTACACAATTGCATCGCATCTGGTTTTGATACCCACTTGAACAATTTCACATGTTCGTAGCCTGGCGTCAGACTCACCAAAGGTTTTGATTAGAAGTGACTCTCTACCAATTACTGATAACCCCAGTTTGTCTTTAAGGTCCTTAGTCATGTATGATCGCTGACTGCATGAGTCAAAAACCAGACGAACACTTAGTGGAAAACTGTCATTATCCGGACGCACAACTTCAGCGGTTGCGGTTTGCAACAACACCGACCCTCTAGACTGATCCACATACATACTAGTAGAGACACTAGCCACATGTTCTCGATCTTGCCCACCCAGGGTTGGATCAGGGTTACTACAAATTGCTACATGATGGGCACCTTGACATTTAAGACACTTCATAGGTGCTTGACAGTTACGTGCCAAATGTCCTTGCTTGAGACATAGAAAACACTTGCCCTTCCTTTTAAGAACTTCCCTTCTAGATTCAATACTTGTGACAACATTACATTTAGAGCTCTGATGATTTTGATTACAGAATGAGCACCAAACACGAGGAGACTGTTTATTCTCAGAACTGTCAGTGTACAAAGCTGATGTAGAAAATGGCGACTCACCTCTCTGATGTGAAGGCCTGGAATCCTTGTTATTGACAAGACATTGTTCTCTCAGTTGCAGTTCCTTGTGAAATTCACCCAAAATATCTTTCAGATTCCATGTCTCCGATTCCAAATTTCGTGTGATAGCGATCCGAAATTCCTCCGGTAATTTCTGCATAACGATTGGTGTCAAGAAGCAACCATACATTTCAGATGAGATTTCCATACTTTCCAATCCACGAACATGAGATTCCACTGTGTCGTACAAGCTTCGGAGTTTCTTTACTTCGCTTATCGATTCCACCTTGGGGAGTTTAGTGAGCACTTCCATGTGGCTGGAGATCACTATCTGTCGATTTCCGAATCTTTGTTTAAGCAGTCCAACTGCCTTTTCGTAGTTTGCACTCGTCAGGGCCAGACCAGCGATCGTACTACGCGCGGTGCCAGTAAGAAGTGACTGCAAATAATTGAATTTATCCACTGAAGACACATTTGGGTTCTTATGAACCGCAGACTCGAAAGATTCCCAAAAGGGATACCAGTGTATGGGATTTCCGTGAAACTTCTTAAGCTCGAGCTTCGGCAACTTTGCCTTCGAAACGTGATCTTGAGAAGTTCCCGCGCTTTCGGAAGGAGGAAGTTGCGCCACAGAAGGGAATTCCTGACTCTTACCCTGCATTTCTTGAGCTTCCAAAACAGATTCTAACTCAACAATACACTCCTGAATGGAACTCATTATCTCACAGCTCTCAGAGACTTCGGTATCGATGGTTTTTACGTCGTCCACCAGCTCCACAATTTCGCGGTCGAGCGATTGAAGCTCCGACATTTTCGTTTCAAGGGCGGTTCGAAGAAATTTCAGCCTTTTCACTTCGATGGAATTGCCTTCAGAGATTAGCCCTTTGGCTTGTTCGATAGTTTTCTGGGCGAACTTTCGGTGACCATCGCGAAATTTTTTCAAATTCCTCAATTTCGGCGGCATAATTGGTCGCCCACGTGCTTTCAGCTAGTGCAGCTTTGACTTCACAACAGCTTCCTTTGAGACGTTCTTCACAACGCTAGAATCCCAGTTTCAATTCCCGGGTCTCGGCACCAAATGTAGAAAACGTATTCAAACGACACTTTCGTAGATAAAGACTCTATTCAAAGACAAAAGAACTCCAGAATACAATTCAAGAACAACGACTTCGCATTAGTTTTGCATTCGTTCCCTTTCAGTTCAGTGTTCGAGGGGGGTCAAATCGTGTAAGTCACGTGACAAGCTCGGTCCCAGTTTTCAACAATGTACGTAAATTCTCAACACGTAGCCATTTAAGACTAGTGCCTCCTAGGCCTCTTTTTTCCATCCCAGTCATGTCCCTGGTGCATTTCTATACCAAAAACCTGGAGCAAAGTTCAATAGGAAGGGTGCGTTTTTTTATTAACGGTAACAAAGTCGAAACTTTCTACAACGGCTACCTTGGGGACAGAGGAAAGTCGCCGTTATGGAGCGGTATCAGTAGGGGTGAAATATGACACCGATATTTTCTTGGGTTTCAACATTTTTATCTTAAAAAAGGCTTAGTGTAACATGTAAATTCGTAATACAATCAAAATATATCAATAGGACAGAAACCAAACGGAAATCATGATAGAGACCAAAGACCTGCGGCATGGATCAAGTTTCGTGACCATGTCCAACAAAAAATGGGGTTTTGTGGACAGCGTTCGTCAGTTGTTGACTAACTGGCCGTTGTGAAGAGGTTTTTTGGGCAGTTGGGACGTGTTTTAGTGGCTGTTACTGTTGTGGAGAGGTGGCCGTTGTAGAGAGATTAGAATAAGAGTGACCGTCCGCCGGAATGAAAAAAGTGGCCGTTGCAGAGAGGTGGTCCTTTGTGGAGAGGTGGCTGTGCAGGTTCGACTGTAGTTTCCATTTTTTCACGCAGACATAGAGAAAATACCCTGCCTACACGAGGCGAGCAAGGAGCAGTTTGGATTCCCTGTCCACGCCCCTCCCCCCCCCCCCCCACCCCCACCCGGGGCGGAGGAGCTCGTCGTACCTTTTAGGGTTTAAAAATGACGTTTTAGTAGCCCTCAGGGTGTTCAGCCTCCAAAGGTCCAAACCGGAAGCTTTTGCGATGCCTTTTAAGGTATTGAACCGAAAAAAATATGACGCGCTGAGATAATGTGTCATGTAAGAATTGGTATCTTTTAGAGGAGAAAAAACAGGATCTTGGTACCTCTTAGGGAATCTCAGGGGATCAAAATTTTTGAGGAGCACCCCCGTCCTTCTTATATGGGTGTCCCCCTCCCCTCGAGGTCCACGTTGCCATCTTCACCAACTTTGCAAAACGTCAGATATCGACATATTTGGTACAGTGGCCGATTGTCACGCAATCCACATTTGCCTAATTGTCTGAACCGGGACCACCAAACAAGGTCAAGTACGTGCTCAACTAACACCATGACAATTATTCGGACTGGCCAACAGAACGGGGAAATCGTGCAATTTTAAAAGAGAGCGAGGTCTGGAAACTTTGTAAGAAAGAACTCTGGAAAGCGTAGTGCGATTGACGAAGAAGCCTTTGTAGCTTTCTGTCTTGCTGCTGACGTTTTGCAATTAGCGGACGCCTGTTGGAACACTCCAAGAAAAATGATATCACAGTATGTGTTTTATTCAGAGGTATGTACCATATTAGCTAAAGAAAGGAACGATTCATTTATAAATCTGGTGGTATTAAACAGACAGGGGCAATTGTATCCATAAGAATTGCAAGCGCACGGGTAAGAAATACACAGGTTGAATCATCTTGCCTATTCCACAAGTACAACGTTTCGACAGTTGATCGTGAAGTTTCGTCAACTGCTCGCGCTTTGTTATCGGCATTACCTGGTCTCAGACCAGGATTTCAAGAAATGCTGCGATGAGACGGTTGTTTTTAAGTAAAGTGTACCTGTTTACATGAAATGGTTGTGTTGGAATATTTACACCAAACATGATGGATGCAACTGTAACCGATTGTTTACTCAAACTTCACGTTTGAAAATGTTTATTTTTACTCAAAGACAAGTTCGGCTGTGGCCATGGGTGTTCCACAAAAGTTAAAACTGCCGATATGGAACGAATAATGTGTGCTACAGTTGTAACCTTCAAAAAGAAACATACAGTAGGCGGAAGGAAAATCAGTCTCAGGGCGATATGCGCGTGCCGGTGATCGAAATAAATTTGCATAACATTACAATGTACCAAAAGCAGCGTCTATTTTGATTTAACTGCAAATGTTTGCAAAAATTAATCATGTGGTTAATCTAAAAGGGGAAAAGAACATTACAAGTATCCTTATTGACGAAAAAGGTTTTCATTCGCTTATTTTTGTTTTTGATGAAGGTAGCTGGCCAAGTTCCATGTTGGTTTCGCGAATGACGAATTTACAAAAATGTACCACACGTTTATGTCTCTCGACGGGTTAGTTTTTTCGGGCCGCGGAAGAGACTTTCACACATCATAAGATAGAGTGTGGGCTTTCAGAAAATTGTAGTTTCGACTTCAAATTCATTGTACCAGTGGGCTTTTGATGGTATTGAAATTAGCTAAAATTAGCCATTTCGCTTATGAGCTTCGATGAAGGTACTTTTATCGGCCTAAAATATCATTAAACTTGGAGCTTTTGCTAATCAAATTAATGCTTTAGAAACGGCAAGACATACACTATGAGCTACCCAAAGTATATTGATAGATATCATCCCGTTGATCTGTACGAGCGAAAAGAAAATGCACAATTTTCGGCCATCTTCAGCGGCGTCAGGCAGCTAAAATGGCGATTTTCAAACTTTCCTCGATTTCGAAAAAACTAAAGCGCTTCAGGACTTTTAAATGGTATTTTCGAAAACAACTCACTACAGAGGTTATTTGGGCAAAATATGAAGAAATCGAAAATTTCGCGACTGTCATCTCATTCTCGGTATTTACGGGAACTGGCTCTTAAAAGAGAGCGAGGTCTGGAAACTTTGTAAGAAAGAACTCTGGAAAGCGTAGTGCGATTGACGAAGAAGCCTTTGTGGTTTTTCTGTCTTGCTGTTTACGTTTTGCAGGTGGCCGCGGACGGCTGTTGGAACACTCCAAGAAAAATGATGTCACAGTATGTGTTTTATTCAGAGGTATGTACCATATTAGCCAAAGAAAGGAACGATTCATTTATAAATCTGGTGGTATTAAACAGACAGGGGCAATTGTATTCATAAGAATTGCAAGCACACGGGTAAGAAATACACAGGTTGAATCATCTTGCTTATTCCACAAGTACAACGTTTCGACAGTTGATCGTGAAGTTTCGTCAACTGCTCGCGCTTTGTTATCGGCATTACCTGGTCTCAGACCAGGATTTCAAGAAATGCTGCGATGAGACGGTTGTTTTTAAAGTAAAGTGTACCTGTTTACATGAAATGGTTGTGTTCGAATACTTACACCAAACATGATGGATGCAACTGTAATCGATTGTTTACTCAAACTTCACGTTTGAAAATGTTTATTTTTACTCAAAGACAAGTTCGGCTGTGGCCATGGGTGTTCCACAAAAGTTAAAACTGCCGATATGGAACGAATAATGTGTGCAACGGTTGTAACATTCAAGAAGAAACATATTGACGAAAAAGGTTTCCATTCGCTTATTTTTGTTTTTGTATGGGCTTTCAGAAAATTGTAGTTTCGTCTTCAAATTCAATGTACCAGTGGGCTTTTGATGGTATTGAAATTAGCTAAAATTAGCCATTGCGCTTATGAGCTTCGATGAAGGTACTTTTATCGGCCTAAAATATTATTAAACTTGGAGCTTTTGCTAATCAAATTAATGCTTTAGAAACAGCAAGACATGCACTATGAGCTACCCAAAGTATATTGATTGATATCATCGCGTTGATCTGTACGATCGAAAAGAAAATGCACAATTTTTGGCCATCTTCAGCAGCGTCAGGCAGCTAAAATGGCGATTTTCAAACTTTCCTCAATTTCGAAAAAACTAAAGCGCTTCAGGACCTTTGAATGATATTTTCGAAAACAACTCACTACAGAGGTTATTTGGGCAAAATATAAAGAAATCGAAAATTTCGCGACTGTCATCTCATTCTCGGTATTTACAGGAACTGGCTCTTAAGTTTAATGCTGACAGAGCACTTTTAATTTCACTTCCTGAGTGGACGGTGGTCATGGGCAAACACTGACCCCTAGTCCATGGAATACCCTAATTTACTACCCAAATGGACCACCCCAAAAAATACTATTTCAGATGAGTGGTATATGTTAAGAGGCTGCGATTGTATACTTACACCGAACGAAGGATGTTGTTCTTTTCGTTCCGCATCGCCTTCAGCCGCCATTGCGGCACCATGGGTTTAATTTCTGGGTTTTCCATGGATTCGGGCCAAACACATCGATGAAATGACAAAAAAATGACTTTCTCAGACCACCAGCCCGCCTAGAATCCCTGTCTTTTCTACACGCTTACCCACAGGCTTTCAGCTAACTTATATAACCTCTAATTGGCATTTTTTCTTAGCCTCGGTAGTAGCAAAACTATCGGAGTAACCAAGAGAGAGTGGAATTCGGTTTGGAATAGAGCATTATCATTAAGAGATTTCCGCTTTAAGCATTAATCTCGCCCCAATAACTGCGAACAAAATATGCGCCCTCTACGATAATAAAACAATAAAGTTTATGTTCGCGGGCATAAATATGTTTTGGACCCGACTCAGACTCATTTTAACCCGAGCCGTTTGGCGAGAGCTAAAATGAGCTGAGAAGGGCCGAAAACATATTTATGCCCGAGAACATAAACTGTATTACTATTATTATCACTTTGGAGGGCATTGAGAAAAGAAAAAGGGGAAAAAAAAAAAAAGACAACAAAACAGTCTGAACGATCACGCGAGCGTTTACAAGTTGAATGGCTGTTATTTTCCCTCAATGAAAATACACAATACATCAAGCGAAGCTGACTAGAAATTTCAAAATTTATAAAAGACATGAAAGGAAAGTTCGATAAAGCTTATTTGGAAGTGTTGAAACTAATTGTTCAATTGCTAAACTGACAGTTTGGCATAAGCTTAGTTGGTTGAACTGAGTGCGTTTGGCTTGTAGCCGCAAAATTTACCTGCACTTCACCAAAGACAAACCACACACATTGAGGATATTTTTAAGCCTTAGCATTTATTTGCGGCCAGTTGCCCTACGAACTAAGTAACTTAACAAAGGTCCTCTCATACTCTATAATATCATTACCCGAATATGCGCATTTCAAAACTATGTTCAAACTATATACAAGGTAGAATGCTTTTTTAAATACGTCATACACAGTATGACTTGCTTCATGTTTTCAACAATGAAAAAATACTCCGCGTATGGCAAAAAATATATAGTTATATATTACAAGAAAATCTAGACGGAAAATATATTAAGCTATGCCGGGATAAACCATTGTCGCACTCTCCTATGGCCGCCTGTAGCTTATTTTTGATGAACCCTATAGAAGAATAAGAAACAAAGGACTATTTAGAAGTGTCAATTATTATTACGATTCGATGCATTTTTTTCTTCCCTTTCCATTGGCCGAGAGCCCACCTCGTGACCTGCAAATAACTGCCTACAAATAATGGTCCGCTCATGCCTAGTACCGTTTACACGTGTTTTCCTGCAAATAATATTCTGCTCATGCTTAATTTTAACCACGCTCTCAGGTGAAAAATGGCAGATGTTCCCTAACCTGTCAGAGAGTAATTTTAACATGAAAACAAACTTGTGATCGAATGACAAAACAATTATTGAACTTGGTTATCGCATAAAACCGAAAACCATTGACCGAGGCGAAATATCGAGGCCTAGGAACTAGGCAAGTTCGATCAGACACTACCGAATTTGTTCGAAAGAACTTTGGGCTCGAAGATTGACAGTAATAAATGATTAATGTCAAAGAAATTTGAAGCTATAAGCTTTGTTGACTTTGCAGTTTAATTTTAAGTACTGCTTCTATGGTGCTATCTGTTTGCAATGATATATTGTATAGTCTTTAATAGTTAAGCTCGGTTAATTTTATCTGGGTTCCTTGCCGTACTTTCCCTTGGCTTATTACAGCGACGATTTTCCCGCCAAGTTTTTTTTCAATTAATTTTTTCCCGCCAATTTATTGTACTGAAAGGATTTCTTCAGGAAAAAAATACCTCTATGTATGAAATTCAATACCCAGGCAAGAGAAAAAACGAGCTTTGAAAGATCGAAAATGGAAACTGTCTTTATGAATGCTCAAATTCTCCCAAATAATACTAAAGAAATATATAGAGACTTGTAATGAGAATGCATACATTGACTTAAATGTTTAAGGGTTACTATGCCATAAAATTTCAATTCTCCCAAATAGTCCTATAAGGAAATTATGGAGGTAAGTAAAGAGAATTTGTTAACTGACCTCAGAGTTCCTCTTTCTCTTCCAACAGTCTGGATTGATTCTCTTGTGCTCATCCGCCAAGAGCTTGGCTTGAATAACATACTCTCTTCTGTCTTCCTGTTTCATGGCTTTCCACTTGTCTCCTAGAATTACGCTGATTGCTCTGGAAAAAGTAAACATTAAACTTCTTTCAGGCCAATTTCCACAATTTAACAACACAGTAATTATTAAAAGTCGCGTTGAACTCCCGATTGAGCGGTCTGGGCTCGAGCCCTGGCCGGGCCCATCGCGTTGTGTGCTTGGGCAAGAAACTTTACCGTCACAATGCCTCTCTCTGCCCAGGTGTATAAATGAGGACTAGAAAATTTAATGCTGGGGGATAACCCCGCGATGGACTAGCATCTCAAACAAGAGGGAGTAGAAACACTCCTAGTCGCATCACACTAAAGTAGAGATAGTAGGCGGCCACAACGCTCAAAAAGAGAGACTACCTTTAACTTAATGTAGGTTAAGAAAGTCTTGATTGAGTTAGTTATTCACCTGACAGACTTGTTCCCCCGTCTAAATGCAGTCAGGTTAAACGTTGGTTTACCCTCTTTTAAGTCTATAGCAATTTTGACAATTTTGTGACAAACATACTCTCTCTCTCAACCACAAAACAGGTCTATCTTATACTTCCTTTCACAAAATGTAAATTTATCAAATTTAATAAATAAGACAAAGAGAGCATCCTCGATTCTCTCCTGATTAAGGCAATTACAGGTATAATCTGTGTTATAGCTTCTGATTGGCTTAAGGCCCACGTGTCAATATGACACGCACTCTAAGGGTTTACCTGTTATCTTTACCAGGGTGGGCCTGGGTTATTTCTACTCGAAAGCGTTTAGCAAACAACATGAATGCGTTCATTGGCCTCTTGGTAAACTGATTTGTGTTGTTTCTTTTCACTGGGCTTGAAGGACAATGAGACTCTGACAGAAGCTTGGTTCGGCGGTGGCTGTGTTCCTCTTTATCCTGTCATTAATATAAAACGTTGTCTAACCTTAAAAGAAATTTTCTTGTTGTGAAGGATTACGTTCTTTTATTTGAATGATTTTTTGTTTCAATGTGGCAGCATCTCGCAATAACTTTGATTCAGAAACTTTGGCCTTTTCAGCTGAACATACAATTCTTTTTTTCTGCAAAACCATGGAATTAGGTTATTTCACGCTTCCTTAAAGACTACTGAGGACCAGTGAGGAATGTCAGTGCTGCAAGATGTGTAGTGCACATGCAAGGGAATTGAATGGTAACCTGGAGTAACGTAACGTAACGTAACGCAACGTAACGTAACGTAACGCAACGCAACAATTGAAATTAGACTTGCTTACCCCCATTTTGAACTATGACAAGTAATTTTAACCCTAATGAAATCTTTTTGGGACCCTTCCCTCAAACTGACTCATCTCTGGTACCAAACTGGACAGCTTATAAAGGGCTACGCACGTCCAAATTCCTTTATCTGGTTGTGAAATCCGTTAGAACATACCTTAGCCATGCTGCTAAGTGTAAGTGCTGCTGTTGAATCCATAGCAGTGAATTCAGACCTACAAAATATGTAAAAAAGGTTTGTAAACAAAATGTGGCACAAAGGAGAAATATCAAAGATTAAGGGAGAGGTTTGAAGACAAAATTCCAAGTGGACTTACGATTTTTGGTCGCCTTCACGTTGTGTTCCGTTAAAACGTCCAAGAACATCTGAGTCACATGGCAACACACAAACGTCACCCCTTTGTAACATATGACAGCTTATCCCATAACGCAATTCAGTGGCAGCAGGATTGAACGAAGCCCAGCTTGGCCTGTCTGTTCCCCTGACAAAGAATGGATGGTCGGCGAAGATCTCTGCCTGCAGGCTCGTTTGGTCGTTACACGATTTAAAGGAGACGATGCATTCCTGCTAACAAATCAATCAATCAATCAATCAATCAATAGATTAATAAATAGATAAAGAAATGAATAAATAAACAAAAACACGTCGTTAATGTCAAATACGTCTTCGGAAAGGAACTGTAAAGTAGTTTTGGACTGTGAACTGGCTCTAAATCTAAACTGATTTATGCACCTTGATTTACGTACTTTGGTTTATGTACCTTGATTTATGTACCTTGGTTTATGTATGTTGCTCATTTGAACTAACTAGTCGTTATCCAGTTCTACACCCACCCTCCCCCACCTCTCACCGAAACAGAGAAAAGTCCTGATATTTTACATCTATGAAGTAACTCACGAATGTTAACTATGAGTGAAATAATAGGGGGAAATCTTCACGGTTCATTCACCCAGATGCAAAGCATCGCTATGGCAAAGGACGTGGGCTCGAAACGTATTTACAAGTAATATTAATTTTTTGCCTTTCAGCTTAAAACATAACGTAGATGATCTCTTATTCAGCATGGTCTTCTCCTGTAATAAAAGCGTGGTAACCAGATACACTAGAAAAAACGATCTTAAATCAAGTAATTGTGTATTCAAAAAATCAACATACGCTGTTTTCATTGCGTTTTACGTTAATTCTCTCATAATCAACCACTTGAAGTCCATCCTGAAACAGATCTGCTAAAATGTCCTCCATGTCTAAATCGCCAACAGTTCTCCAAGTCCAGTTATTTTCATCCGGGAAATTGATTCTAGTTCCCGCCATAAAACAGCGCCACTTTGCAGCTGGCACTTCTTGTGATAACGCTGTTTGTGTTGGAGATTCTGAACTGGTTTCTAAAACCCGTCGCCAGGTGCTCGTCTGAAAATCCTGTACGAAAAAAATACCTAAGTGTTAACCAAAAATACGTAGCTACTAGCCTAGGGGATCTGTTATTATCACACGAACCACCGAGATAGGCCCGTATACGAAGTGACAATTTGGTTTTTAATCAGGCAACACCGATACGCGGCACGTCAAAATCATATTCTGATCACCAAAGATCAGCCGAAGATTTCCGAATGTTATCTAGCACTCAACCGAAGATTATTCAAATCAGCTCCAAGTATTTCCGAACGCTTTAGAAACATTTGCAAAACGTTTGAGAAATGTCGGGAAGATTACTCGGAGACTCTTTTAAAAACTTCCCGAGGAGTCTATTACATGTAACTCGGCTATTAGCGATACATATTTCCTCGAGCAATTTATAAACACACTGAAATTTTCATTTTTCTGCAGTTCTGCTCAATGGCCCAGAATAGAGAAATTTATACAAATCTCTATCGTCTCAGCTTATCCCAGCATTTTCTGTTAGCTCAGTAAGATATGCCAGAAAAATTCTCCAAAGTTTGAAGCGCTGACAACAAAATCTAAATCTTGTTGTTCTCGTCTCGCATCTCGCCCCCCCCCCCCCGCCTCTCCCCCGCAGGGAACTCCCGCATAAAAGAGACAGCGATGCTCGTCGTGTCTTATAGGGTAGGGTGTTCAGCCTCAAAAGGTCCACAGCGAAAATGTTTTCAAGCCACACCCACAACGCAGGATTTTGGTACGTTCTTTTCAAAATTTCTGTCGACAGTTTGGGAGTTTCTTCCGCCCCCGATCTCGCCTGCTTAAGCATGGTCTTCATAAGTAATGAAGGCGAAAAACACGTCCATACCTGAACGCCAAGAAACACCACCGCAATCATAAGATTCAAAATCTTTTGAACTTGGATGTCGGTCTCTTCTTGGTGATATAACACCCTTTCACGCAAACGTTCTTTGCGATATAATTAAAGTGCCCCTATGATCAAATTTTCGTTATCCATTTCTTTACATTTTCGTACACAATAGATCTTTCCTAGATATTATGCATGCCAAATTTCAATCTATTGCGGACATTAGTAGGCACGTTTTTTGGACCTTTATTTCCGAGAATTTTCGGCCGCCATTAATTCTCCTTGTGTCAAGTCCTGGTTGAGAATCGGAGTAAATGACGTCAGATCCCAGGGCTCGAAATTGCGACTCACTAGTCGCCAATGCGACCAAAAACTGAGCACTGGCGACTAAATTTTCAGAACTGGTCGCCAGCTGGCGACTAGCGACTCACGTTTTATCCGATAACTAAAGAAAACCACGACACAACGTTTGTTTTTAAATCTTTATATTAGGAAATCAATCGGATATGGTAGCTAGTACACAACTCTCCTTTCCGTCCCCAGTAAAATAATGTCTGAATATTACAAGATAATTGAAAAATTGAATGTATTTCGACACGTCGATACTGCGTTCACAGCGCGCCATATTGTTTCAGCGGCTTCTTCCGAAACTGTCTGTCGGCAGCGAAAGGCGTCGAGGAAAGCAAGTCGAAAATAAAGAACGGCATTTCGAAGAAGTAGCAAAGGGGAAATACGCAAGGACCCGTGTTTCTCTCACAATGAAAACCACGGACTTGAAATGTTTTATGCTTCGCTTCATTTAAAATGACTGTGGAGATAACCATCACTTTAGGACCAGAGACATATCACCTGAGAACAGCAGTAGCTTTCTGTAACTAAGTGTCACTCGTGTTGTTTTTAATTGTTTTCGCTCTTCAATTGTGACTTTTCTTGCGTGCGAAGTAACGTATAAAATCTTGTTCTTTTGTAAGTTATATATAAAATAAGTTGGCGACCAAAATTTACGATCTGGCGACCAAAATTTTTCCGTTAGTCCCCAGCTGGCTCCCGAACGAAAAAGTTAATTTCGAGCCCTGGATCCTCAAAAATACCACACGGGTTATATGAGATTATCAGTTCTGCGAGTCAACTCGTTTATCTATCTAATTAGATTACTCGCTCTAGGTTTCTATCGCGTGAAAGTTGACTCTGGCTACGCCCTTCAAGCTCATAATCTAATTAAAAAAAGCCAATTTAAAACACCAATTAAAAAAACCACGAACATGACCGACAAGTTGGTCACACGTTGTTATAGCTAGTTCACATTCGAATGCGACAACGTGAAAACTGGTTTCTAAAGCTTGTTATTAAATAACATTTCTCAAAGCAGCTCAGTTTCTCTTTGGTAACGAAGCCATAAATTACAAATCTTAGAAAATCTAAAATATCATGCGTATTGCACACACAGCCGCGCCGGGCTCGTGATTACAAAAGGGAACTGGGATTCCCCTATCACATACCATTTGCTTGGGGTCAACAAGTTGAGGAGGTGGACTATCGTCTTCACGGCGCCTGGCATCTGCGTTCTCACCGCTGACCTCCCGCACCAAAGGACTCTGAGGACTGGTGGCAATCACTGCAAACTCAGTCAGTAAGTTTACCTCGGGGCGTAAAGTTAGCGGCGGAGGAACGTTCCGAGGTTTTGTAAGCATTACTGTTGCGTTTTCTGTATCAAAGAAAACAAAAACTAAATAAATGAACGGTATAGTTAGGTAATAAGGTTTCAATTAGCTAAGCATCAAATAAAAGGAAAAATCAAATGAGGGTAGCTGCTATCATCGATCATCAAATGACGTTCTTAGAAGGCAGGCGCACAAGACGTCCTTTCCCCATTCTCGTTCTTAGAGCCTGTGTTTTATTTAGTCACGTGTTAGGTGACTCGTGACGACGACATTTTAAAATAAGTAGCAGTGAAGACGAGTGTTCTTTCCCAAGATTGTGAACGAGACGCCGTCTTGGCTTAGTAAATTCAAGCCATAACATAACATAAACTTTACTTATTATGATCACGGTAAGCTCATCTGTCACACTAAAAAAAGTACAAAATGGCTTGATGTTGTACATGATTGCCGTGTCGGAATCATTATATCTGAGATTTGTTTGATGCGCTTCGTTTAAACCGCCTTGTAGAGCCAGCATTTCGTAATCTCTGGGACAACCTTTTCCAGGAGAGCGCCTCAATGTAGGTTTCAAAAAACTCTATTAAAAATCGTTTGGCTTTAAGGCCCGGCTTTAAGGCCAAGGTGAATTTACCTTCCGTGTGTCCCAGATTCTATTCTGCGCAGCGGGGAGTAAAAAAGGGGCGGTAAATAAGTTGGGGCAAGTTTGTGGTCAATTTTCAATTTTTTTTAATTCCTGCCGGGTCGAATTTACATAACGTGAGTTTAGTGGAAGAATTCTCGAACTCAAAGAGGAATTTCAAAATGACTACACTAGGTTTAATGAAGACACCACAATGACACTAAAATGTCGCAAAATGCCAGGACACTAAAATTAATGTTACTTGTATTCACTTTCCTTTCAGTGTTCCCAGTACACGAGTCTATATTTATGGGTTGTTTATCAAACGTGAGGTCAGGATGGCTGAACATTGGCTTTATTCTTCATTTTTTTTTTTTCTTTTTGGCGTGTTTATGGACGGAGACGAAGTCAATAAAGGATCTGTTTTGTGGCTTTCGGGGAAATTTTTCTTGCGGGACACAGCGGGTAGTCCCGATTACGCAAGATAACGTCATCTTGCCCGCTCGGGTAGCCAATCACAGCGCGGGATTTGGTTCATCTAGCCCGCTCACGGAGTTAGCCATGTAATAAGTGTAACTAAGTTCTTGACTTTCGAAGCGCAAGAGAAAGCCTAGCTTTAATAAGGCTCGGGAGATTATTAAAATTTTCACAAGACGCGCGTGAAATTATTTCTTATTTCACTCATCACTACTTTTAATCGAATTCTTTTTTCGCAAGAATTTTGCATTCACGTGACAAAAGATGGCAGATATTGCTTCCAGCAAATCTCGAGCCCACAGAATTGAATGAAAGCTCCAGCGGCAATTTGAAACTAAACGATCACATCACTGCAATACCGTTTTCTGTGTCAACTTCTAAAAATATGGATTTATTTTATTCTTCGTGCAATGGCACGCCATAGATGAAAACCAACAAGTTTTGTTAATTTGTTTCCTCCAGCGGACATTTACACCCGTTAATGAGGCGGCTAAGCACGTGTAAGCCGGTGTTAATGAGGATTCATCATTGTTCCCAAATTAACGATCGATTAACTTTGTTATTGCTAAAACGGTAAGTTCACATGACTGTTAATATTACTGAGGATGCAACCCGAGACATGTCATTTTACTTAAAAGAAATAGAAAATGGTATTTATAGCCGGTCAGCTTTGAGTCTCGTGGTTGAGGGGGCTTTTTATGAAAGGCAATTTGATAACTGCGGTGGTAAAAAAAAGATCAACTGCCAAAACTGAAAATGACGTTCAGCGGTGAAGCTGGTGACAGCGGAATGCCATGGAAGTTAATCAGTCTTTTGCTAAACTTATTGACCTTAAAAGGCCCATTTATTTCTCTACGCATCAATCTGAAATCATGCAAGACACCAGCCAGATTAATCCATTGTATACACAAAGTTAATTATACGTGTGTCAAGCGCTTGGCTAGGGGAAAATCACTTTAAAATTTGCAGTTACCTGTAACTTAGCGACTTCTAGACTTACAAGCGACCCCCAACAAATTTGAGTCGAGTTTCTTGCGAACGTCCAATTCAACGTACACTTAGCTGTTGGAAAATGGTACTTGGACTTTTGGAAAATCTCATCAGTTCTGGAATCAATATTAATTATATTTTCTGTAAAATGTTTTGCCTAATTATCAGTTGTTTAATAAAATGCTAATGGTTATTTGACAATTCAAGATGGCCAATAAACATTTGTTGTCGTATAGTTCGCAGGAGACAAAATAAATCAACATGGCGGGCACAGTTTCGACAGTAATACTCCTTTAAATGATTAGTTCGTCAAAAGCTCTATCCGGCTTAATTTATTTTTTTTCTTTCTAAGATTTGATCAACGATATCTAATATCAAATCAATAAGCTCAGAGCTACATGTAAGTTTATTTTCAACTAAAAAAAATTGTGAAATCAGAGACGAATAACGTTTAGCACTTCTCATGAGAACATCAAGCGTGAAGTGTACAAGCAATCTTTATCGTTCGCTGTGTTGGTTTTGTTGGCCTCTGAATTTTCTGTGGCATGGTTTAAAATAGTTATGCAACGGTGGCTCTTGGTAAAGCATGCAATATCCCAATTTTCACGTGTATCTTCCCGTGTGCACACCAAAAACATGCAAGTGACCCTTGGGATATTCCATCGCATGCCTCTCGGAAGCATTGCATGATTAGCATTTATGCCATGTGATAGAAAACACAACCAATCAGAATACAGGAAAGCCGTTGTATATTCGACGGTATCACATCCGACCTTGTGTTGTGCATATTGATTGTTTTGACCACTGTATTTCCTATAGCATGGTATAAAATAGTTATGCAGCACTCTCTCGTGGTATACCATGGAAATTCCCACTTGTGACTTGTATTTTCTCGGCATACAGACTCGCCTAAAGGTCCAACGAGAAAAATACAAGTGACAAGTGGCATATTCCACGGTATACCACTCGTAAGCGCTCTATAACTAGTCTGTTAGTCTGTGTCTTTTACACAAGTCGTTAGGTAATTTGGCGTTTCCTAGGGCGAGTCAAAATACAAATCACGAATGCTTTTCCACATGTAAATGGAATTTGATACGTGTTCTTGTAAGGCTACGAGCACATCGGCCTTAACACATCAAAACGAGTCTATTACAAAGCTATTATTGACTGTCTGGCAAGGTGCAACAAATCGGCCTGTTTCTCCGACAATACATTAACGCCGTGAAAAACGTTGCCAGTACGGGAGAAGGAAAACCAAAGAAAAAACAAAAGACAGAATCTGAAACATTTCATACATGAAAAAGAAACAAAAAAAAAAAAAAAAAAAAAAAATGCTTATTTAGATTAAAGACGCTGATTGGTATTGAATTTTAACGTGCATTACATTGGTTTGGCCAGCCGAAATATAGTACACCCTCAAAAAATCATTTTACGTTGTGTCGGTTTTTGCTTTTGTATTCTTCATTACATAACGGTAACGTCTGGCAATTCCATTAAACAGCTATTTCTTTTCTTGTTTAACAAAGCAACAATTTGTCTGGTACACTAGTTTTATTCAAAACACACATCGCAAGTTGCTGTAACTATGCAAACGCTTGTCTATATGAAAGGGAAACTGCGTGAAAATTATTCTTAACTTACCCTCCATTTCACCTCTGTTCCCCATCTCCATCCTGTTGGCTTCGTTAGAACGCACTCTATCCAAATGATACTTTAAGCCATTCGAGCTCTTGAACGACTTAGGGCAGTTTCTAAAATGGAACGGTTTTATCTGTCGCTCTTTGAACGGTTGCATTGGTGGGTGATATTTCTAACCAGGCCCGATCTAAATATCTGAAATAAAAAGGAAAATTACCTATCTATAATTGCAACTGACGACAGTGCCCTTGGGTATGATGAAACCAAATGACACCAAAGTGCCGGTTTTGTAGTCTTAAGGCCACCCGGCGAAGATGGTCTGAGAAATGGGCTATGGCTTGTTCTAATAATCACATGCTTTAATTGCGGAATTCCAGAGGAATTTTCCATCCTTTCGCAGCCGAATTTGAAGAATGAAATCTTTTGGCGGACGTGAGCCCGGCAGAAATAAAATAAGAATTACATTTGCTGCTGAGAAAACTCTTAGGATTAAACGAAATAGGTTAAACCTAGTCAAAACATCTCATTTTAGCAAATTCAAGAACATTTCTTAATCTTAAATGAACTTATGTGATAAACGTGTACAGGTTGACAAAACTGTTAACCAGTACTCTACCCTTAAATCGGGCGGAAAAGCTGTTCAAATGGATAGTTATTTAGACAGTTATTTTGAGCGAATTTCCGTGAATTTCTCAGATTGAAATAAACACAGACTGTATGCACAGTTTCGACAAACCGTCTGAAATGGGATTTAAATCCCGTTTAATCGGTTTTCGTTAAAGAAATTCTGATTTTGCGGTCTGGTAAATATAGAAGAGACTGATCGATGCGTGCGCGAGGTTTTGGAAGGCGCGGTAACTGATCTAGCGGTCTGGCGGTAGCGTCGACCTTTGATCGACGCCAGCCCGCATTTCACCAGCCCGCTAAAACCAATCCAGAGACCTTGAAAATTCAACCGATACGCTGCCGAAAGCGAAACAAATGAAGCAAAATATTCCTCACTGAGCGCAACTTTTAGTTTACAGAACACAACAATTGTTTAGATAACTCTACTATCCTTTGACTAAACTTGTTTAAATTATGTAAGCTATATGAAAGCTGGAAGGTCTCAAACTCTGTGACAGATCTGGAGACTACATTTGTCTATTTCACAGCTCTACAAGGAAACCTTTCTTAACATTCAGTGGGTTGCTGTGTGTATTCGCTTACTACCGTGAACGAGCTACCGTGAACGGCCAACTTTTTTCCGCGCTGTTCCACGTTTAAAACATTCAAGTTTGTCTAGAGAAACCACAGCGTTTTTTAATTGAACCAATTAACGTTTAGGGCGTGAACATGTCAAGTTTTGACATCTCCGCCTGAATGTTTCTGCACGTGAAACACAGGTTTTGACGTTACGTCGAGTTTTTTGTGCATGTTAGGGGTTGACACATTATGCCGGCATAATTTCGAGCATAATACTATATGTGGAGCATCGAGCATAATGCCGGCATAATAGTGCATTTTGCCGGCGTAATAGTGCTTTTTTGGCGGCATAATAGTGCTATTTTGCAACATAACAGTTATTTCCTTTTTAGAGCTACTATTGTCCATTTATTAAGTTAAAACTACAAAATTTCAAGCTATTTTTATGTTCTACATGGTTTCCATTACTATTGAGCACTTCACGGGGGTCCCGGAAAAAATTTTTACGGCACAATTATGACTCACCGGTGTCCGGGAAAAAATTTTTTACGGCATAATTATAACTCACCGGGGTCCGGGAAAAAAATTTTTACGGCATAATTATGACTCACCAGTGTCCGGGAAAAAAATTTTTACGGCATAATTATGACTCACCGGGGTCCGGGAAAAAAATTTTTACGGCATAATTATGACTCACCGGGGTCCGGGAAAAAATTTTTTACGGCATAATTATAACTCACCGGGGTCCGGGAAAAAAATTTTGCGGCATAATTACGATTACAGTAGTTACAGTCGAGCATAATTTGGAGCATAATAGTCCGTTTGGGGGGCAGTGCCAAAAAGCATAATGCTCCATTTTAGGAGCATAATGTGTCAACCCCTAGTACATGTAACATTCTCAAGGACGTTCGCCAGCGACACCGCGGAAATACGTTTTTTGACGTCACCGTAACTGGTCAGTGGTCACCACCATCAGGCTGTGCTGTCCTTCGATCGATCAGTTGTCCGAGATCACTATTTTGGTTCGTTTTAAGGTCGAAAATATCCTTGATACTTCTCGTTATTGGTGAGTTTGACGTCCTTAAATGGGTTTTTAATACTCAAACAATGTTCCGGTAATGAATAGGGGTACAGGGGAGTCATTTTGTGTGGAGTAATGTGTAGTTTGCTGACTCGAGCCTGGATCGTGTTGCTTCAGTCGCCCTCGCCTCAGAATTGTCGAAAACAACG
This sequence comes from Orbicella faveolata, assembly GCF_042242905.1. Taxonomy (NCBI): domain Eukaryota; kingdom Metazoa; phylum Cnidaria; class Anthozoa; order Scleractinia; family Merulinidae; genus Orbicella; species Orbicella faveolata. Next base: position 6,285,760 of record NW_028301569.1, read on the forward strand.
ATGGACACGATGGGTATCCAGCAAAGCAGAAGATTGGTTCTGTATGAAGCTTTTGCAAGGATTTTGAAGACTAGTTGGATTGCAAGTGTAATTTGCATGAAGTGGTTAAGGTACATGTAAGTCGGGACCGTTTTATTCACACTCACTTTGCGCCGACATGTGGTGCTTGTTCATTTAGACTATATTTCGCAACGCGTCAAAGAAACTTTGATAAGAATTTGTCTTTAAAGACTGGCTTGATTGGCGTTTCTATCACCTTTCTGACTTTCTGCGCCTTTTGGAACAGGTGAAATAACTTTTTTGTACCTGCCGTTTGCTGTCAGAATAAAACATTTGTTCATTTTATTCACAAGATATTTCTCTATCATTAAAGATTGTTTAAGCCTACATTTATATAACATAGGCACGCAACGCGTGCAAGAGTTATTTTTTTTCTGTGAAGTGTCGGGGATAGGAGCATTCATGGTACAGTAAGGATTTGGTTAATTTGACATTTTTTCTTTGGTTGCGATGTTACATCGGTCATGGTAAGATAGCTAGATAGTAAGCCACAAAATGTTTGACTGAACAAACTACAGTAATCTGACATGTCTCCAGATTAATGTAGATACCATCTTATTTTCTAACAGGCAAATTGATTCGTTCTTTAATACAACCCGGTGTGACACGCGCACATGCATAACCCCCTCACTCACCGATCACATAACGCTTCCAACCCCTAAGAGGAATTTTTGCTCAACAATACTCAAGTTAATTTAGGGACTTTTTCGCATTTTATACGAGACGTAAGTTTACCTTTTCACACAACACAACACAACTTCACCGAAAATAGAAAGAAAGAGGAAAAAACCTCTGACACGTTGAAAGTCTGATTTAATTAAATTGCACTTTAACTTGGTGCCGCGCAGTCTTCAAAGAACATTTGAACAGTTTTCATACTTTTTACCTTAAAAAATATCGGACTGAAATGAATGTCATCAAATAAAACTATTAAACTGCTACTGCAGAGACGTAAAAACCGTCCAGAAACAAAACCTTCTTTTTTGTTTAATATCCTGGAAACAATAGCCGATAACTTGTCAGCTCTAATTAAATTTACTCCCATATAAAAAACAAAAGTGTTAAGTTGCGATTTGTTACTAAAGATAGAAAACATCTCGTGGGAAAGAGTGGAGACGATTCGTCCGCTCTAATTGAATTTACTCTCTTGTGAAAAACAAGAGTGTCACATTACACTTTGTAACTAAAAAACAAAAATATCTTGTTATATTTGCATGCAACAAGAACAAAGCAATCGTTACCCGCACTTACTATTGTTAACGTTAGAACTGTTTCAAATCTAACGTCTCGTCCCCTCTAGAACATGTCCTAAGAACTAGAAGCGACGATTCGTGACCTCTAATTGAATTTACTCCTTGTGAAAAACAAAAGTATCAAGTTACCTTTGCAACTAAAAATAAAAATATCTCGTTGCATTTGCATACTACGAACTCACGAACTGTTTCAAACCTCAAGGCTCATATCGTTCATTTAACTAAAATCCTCAGCCTAACCCACAGAAAATGTCGAAGTAAACCCAATATATGAATACTTCCTCCTCTTTTATAGAAGAATGAATACGGCCGGTCTGAACTTTATCGGGATCAAATCTTCTCACATACCATTTACCTTTACAACAAGAAATTTGATTGGCTGTTTATAGTACACTGTAGATCCAATCTGATTGGTGTGACATACATACATCTCTCACTCACTCACTCACTCACTCACTCACTCACCCATTGACCCGTAACATACTCGACGCGCCGACTAAGAGGTATTTTTTTGTAAAAAAAATAACTCAATAATGGTGGCGTTTGCGAAGGGAGTAGAGATCGAAAATATTGTGATTTGTTGGCCGCAGCGAACGCTGGAAATACTGAAAACATTCAAGACCGCTCAATATGTTCGGTTCATAGACCATTTTTCCTCGCTTGAGGTCTTTTTTGTTTACATCGATTACATGTTGATAGTACATGGAAATTTTTAAGACCGTTTCCTTGTACATGTATGCACAGGTAACTAAATATTTTAAAATGCCCAAACACCTGAATTTGTTTACACGAAACCGCTTCCACTTATGGGATGTGGTCAAGTTTCACAACTTTGGATGCTGAAAAGACATTCAACATTTCAGAGAGGCAGTAATCAACTCTTCAATGAAACCCACTAGTTTATTTTGTTTACTCAGTCATTTGAAGCTTTTCGATTTCTATTTCCCTATCTTATATGTGCAGTGTATCAACTGATATAAATAATTGACTGTTGTTGTTTTTCCTTTCATTTAATTTAATTCAGATGAGCTTTGCTCAATCACTACAAAATAATTTTTACATTGTATGTGCTTAATGAATCAGACATGTACATATCACGTGCTTTGAATCAATATGGCATTAATTATGATCCCCTTAGTCATAATATTGTATCATCCTCCCTTCTGTAAGATTCTTACTTAACTTGTAACCACTTTACTACAAGACATTATAGCACCTGATGGCAATAAATTATATAATTATATGTATTTATTTTTTTTCCTGTGATATTTGGCTAACAAGTGGGTTTGTTTATGCCACTGTGTCTCTGAATTGGCTTACTGTCGTCTACAAACCATTGGTAATATATCTTCGCTACATCCAACTCAGATACTAGACACAAAAGCATGTATTAAAGAACAGATACATTTCTTACAAATTAATATTTATTGCATTTAGTTCATCACTTAAGTTCTACAACATTGCTTTTCTCCAGTGAGAAATTTTGTGCAAAGTCTGAAGTTGTAAGTTGCAAAAACAAGTTCTGTCAGTAATTGCGAATCACTTAAAATCAGGCTTTGGTACTGTAAACTGAATGGCAGAAAGCAAAGAAATTAGAAATTGTCTCAAATACACAAGTGATAAAAGAGATAAACTTGACTGAAATCTACAGACTCCTTTTTTTAGGTTTAGGGTTAAGGTTAGGCCTAAGGGACAAGGTGGGAGGTGCGGTGGCCTTGTGATTAGTGCGCTCAGCAATGGATCGAGCAGTCCGTGTTTGAGCCCTTGTCAAGGACATTGTGTTGTGTTTTTGGGCAAGACACTTTTACTGTCACGGTGCCTCTCTCCACAAAGGTGTACATATGGGTACTGGTGAATATAATGCTGGGGGTAACCCTGTGATCGACTAGCATCCTATCCGGCAGGGGGTAGTAGAAATACTCCTAGTCGGTTCATGCTACAGAACCCGAGATAAGCCTGGCCTGATGGGCCACTTGGCTCTATGCAGACTTTACCTTTTACTTAGGGACAAGGTACTGCATCAAGTGGGGGAAGAGACAGCGGAGTCAGAACCTCCCACTTCTCATACCTCTATCTCTTGACTCCCACCCTTGTTCGTCCTGCTCCTGTCCCCTGTAAATTAAGAGACTCAAAACACATCTTAGTCATTTAGCTGCACACCCCTTGGGCATTTCCTTTTCCTTCGTTTTCAGCCTTGCTACTCTTACCCATGTCTTTCAAGTGAATGACCTATGACGTAACCGCTGTCAAAGGGTTTCATTTTGGACCTCATTTTGAGTCCAAGGGTGAATTTCTCTTTGCCCGTCGGCCTAGAAGTCTCTAAAGACACTAAATGAAAGTCAAGTAACATTTTCAGTTCTTGTTTTTGAAAGTATTTGAAGCCTTAATGAATGACAAAAATTAGCATTTTGCATTTCTCTCCGGATTCTTGCCCCCTATTCTCCCGGGCTCCTGCCCCATATTCTCCCGGGCTCCTGCCCCCTGCCTCTCCCCACCATCAACAGATGGCTGAATGTTCAGGAGAGGAGTTGCCATATGGAGAGCATTGGTCACTGTTCTCTCGGTGTTTTTACGGCACTGATGTTGTGGAAATCATCCATGGACAGTATCTAAAAGGATTTATAACATAACTAAAGCAAAGCGCGCGCTCTGATTGGTTAATTTAGCGTCTACTATTTGCCCATGGGTGTATGCTGCTGACGTGTGTGCTGATGTTTACAAAGCAAATCTTTTGACAGACATTGTTTCCAAAGTAATGGTCGACGTTCTTTTGCCAGAAATGCGAAATTGTCTTCACAGTAGTCTGAAGATGAAACTTTGTCGAGTTACTGGTGTGCAGTCAGTTGTCATGAATAAATTCTCGCGTGCTTGTTTTCTCTTGTCATGTAAGGCTACACGAACATTTTTGTGTGATGTAGCTCAATAAAAGGACTTCTGTCGTTCCAATGTCTCAATGTTATGTTATAAAACAAATGGTAAATGCCATAGCGTGCACTATTGAGTTATGGATGCACTTGGGAGGTTTGCTAAGCACTCAAGAAGCTAGAGTCGCACTTGGCTATCGCCTCGTGCGACTCTTACGCTTCTTTCGTGCTTAGCAACCTCCCGTGTGCATCCATAACTCAATAGTGCACGCTTTGGCGTTAAACATTTGTTAATTTTGCTGAGCCAAAATAGAAAAAAATGTACAATAAAAGAAGTTTTTTATTGGGAAATCCAGATAATAGTAATATGTAAACAAATATTAATCTTAGAAAGTTATGCAGAGTCTCAGGCTCTAAGGTAATGTGGTCAGACATTATCTGGGTGGCCTTTCAATCAGAAGATTGCTGTGTGAATACAGGGGGGATAGCCTATCTATAACTAAAATGAAATTCATTTATTGAGTTTTAATTGGAAGTTGTTATTACCCAGATCTTATGGTAATTTCATTGTCTTGCAATAACATATGCATGTATTTTTAATTACCCTTTTAACAGCTTTGTATTCCATGTCTTCTGCCATCTTAAGATAATCAGATGTCATGTACTTCTTGTGGTTTTTTCTAATAGCTAAATAGCTTTTTTTCCTAAACTCTAATAGCTATGCAACTAGTTTAACATAATTTTCACACTTTAGAGAAGCTAAAAGCAAAATACAGAACTGCAACAATTCGAAATTATGACGAGAAACAAAGAAACAATAATAAACATGAAAATTTAAAATTTTATTTTCGCCAGCTTCAAGCTTACTGAAGTACAGTATAATTAAAATTGGATATTTTATGATAAAACATACCTCGGTGAATTCTTCCCCGAGTTGAGGCCAGATTTTGAACCCTTTTAGGAATTCAGTCCTACACTTGTTACACCAACATGTCCAAGATTTATACGAAGCACTGCTTCGATTTCGGCCAACTTCGTCCATAATTTGGTGATACCGAGTGGAGACAGGATGACCGTGTTTACTTACGCGAGTGCCCCCAATCGAACAAGTGGACGAACACGAGCTTGTCTTCCCGACGAATTTGATCGAAATGCCGTTGACATACCGATTCACACGGTTCAAGCCCATCGATTCAACAAACTTGAGAAGTTCATGTCCTCATAACACCGCTACAGCAACACAAAAGCTGCTTAGTTGTAGCCTTAGTGCACATCGTAACGTAAATTGCCACTGGCTCGCCGCTTGCGAGCATGAACTTTCACGAAACAACAACAATTTCACACCGTGTGCAAGTTCAGTTTGGCTTTGGCACAATATATAATATTAACTGAGAACTATCCAACAAATGAGCGGAGTTTAAAAGCTAAGTTTACAGTGTGCGCTCTAAGTTTTGTATCTTTTTCACTGTCGACAAGACTCGCTGCAATAACACTGTAAAACTTGCAGGCATTTTGTAGTTTTGTTAAGGTGTACCGCTGACCAGCAAAATACTGTATCGCGCCCCAAAAAACGTATTTCCGCGGTGTCTTCGCCAGCTGTACTGGAAACCATGTCGGTTGTGCAAGTCAAGCTTTTACATTCATATTACTCGACGGAAAGGGTCACTCCGATTTTTTTTACAGTCTTTCCCGTAAAACCGTGTACACCAGAGAAAATTTCTGGAATCTTTATTGTTTCGTGACTAATCAGATGCGAGATAAAACCGTAAAAGGTAACCGCCAAACTGTCGCAGCAGCTTGACACGAAACAACGAGCTGCAGTTTCCTTCTTCTCGTTTACAAATACTGAAATCGATCTTTTAATTTTTTTATTTCAGCTTATGTATCAGCAAATAATAGATATGAACAGCATTTTACGGAGAAGCGATGTTGAATCGAGCAGACGGGATCAGACACAGCTAGACAGCGTGTCTGAGAGCAGAAATTGTACTCTCCTCTCAATTTTTATTTCGGTGTCTTCAATGTCGTGAATTATACGGGTAAATATTTTTGGGATTTATTTTTGTTTCTGTTCAAACAAAAAACAAAAAACGCCTTGCATAGTTTTCGCCTTACCTCACTTGGGTGCCAGAACACATAACGTAACACCTGCCATTACATAAGAATCCTCCGGCTCAAGATTTCACGCAAACCGTTAGTCTAAAGAATTGGTTCTGTACAACCGTGACGATTCTCAAATTCAACGAGCTGATTTCGTCGGCTCCCAGATTTAATACCCTTTGGAAGTTTCGAAATTTTTATCCTTATTTATTTCAGGGAGTTGCACTGTAGTTACAAAAAAACTCGACGCAACGTTTTCAAAACCTGTGTTTCACGTGCAGAAACATTCAGGCGGAGCTGTCAAAACTTGACGTGTTCACGCTCTAAACGTTAATTGGTTCAATTAAAAAAACGTGACAATTTGTCTAGACAAACTTGAATGTATTAAGCGTGGAATAACGCAAAAAAAAGTTGGCCGTTCACGGTAGCTTGAAAATGGTAGTGCATCATTTTATGTCGATTCGACATATTCGTCATAGCTATATTGAAAGTCATTTTTTTAAATTAACGTTTAGAGCGTGAACACGTCAAGTTTTGACAGCCCCGCCTGAATGTTTCTGCACGTGAAACACAGGTTTTGAAAACGTTGCGTCGAGTTTTTTTGTAACTACAGTGCAGCTCCCTGAAATAAATAAGGATAAAAATTTCGAAACTTCCAAAGGGTATTAAATCTGGGAGCCGACGAAATCCGTTCGTTGAATTTGAGAATCGTCACGGTTGTACAGGACCAATTCTTTAGACTAACGGTTTGCGTGAAATCTTGAGCCGGAGGATTCTTATGTAATGGCAGGTGTTACGTTATGTGTTCTGGCACCCAAGTGAGGTAAGGCGAAAACTATGCAAGGCTTTCTTTATTTTTTGTTTGAACAGAAACAAAGATATATCCCAGAAATATTTACCCGTATAATTCACGACATTGAAGACACCGAAATAAAAATTGAGAGGAGAGTACAATTTCTGCTCTCAGACGCGTTGTCTAGCTGTGTCTGATCCCGTCTGCTCGATTCAACATCGCTTCTCCGTAAAATGCTGTTCATATCTATTATTTGCTGATACATAAGCTGAAATAAAAAAAATTAAAAGATCGATTTCAGTATTTGTAAACGAGAAGAAGGAAACTGCAGCTCGTTGTTTCGTGTCAAACTGCTGCGACAGTTTGGCGGTTACCTTCTACGGTTTTATCTCGCATCTGATTAGTCACGAAACAATAAAGATTCCAGAAATTTTCTCTGGTGTACACGGTTTTACGGGAAAGACTGTAAAAAAAAAAATTGGAGTGACCCTTTCCGTCTAGTAATATGAATATACAAGCTTGACTTGCACAACCGACATGGTTTACAGTACAGCTGGCGAACGTCTTTGAGAATGTTGCATGCACAAAAAACTCGACGTAACGTCAAAACCTGTGTTTCACGTGCAGAAACATTCAGGCGGAGATGTCAAAACTTGACATGTTCACGCCCTAAACGTTAATTGGTTCAATTAAAAAACGCTGTGGTTTCTCTAGACAAACTTGAATGTTTTAAACGTGGAACAGCGCGGAAAAAAGTTGGCCGTTCACGGTAGCTCGTTCACGGTAGTAAGCGAATACACACAGCAACCCACTGAATGTTAAGAAAGGTTTCCTTGTAGAGCTGTGAAATAGACAAATGTAGTCTCCAGATCTGTCACAGAGTTTGAGACCTTCCAGCTTTCATATAGCTTACATAATTTAAACAAGTTTAGTCAAAGGATAGTAGAGCTATCTAAACAATTGTTGTGTTCTGTAAACTAAAAGTTGCGCTCAGTGAGGAATATTTTGCTTCATTTGTTTCGCTTTCGGCAGCGTATCGGTTGAATTTTCAAGGTCTCTGGATTGGTTTTAGCGGGCTGGTGATGAAATTCGATCAAAGGTCGACACTATCGCCAGACCGGTAGATCAGTTACCGCGCCTCTCAAAACCTCGCGCACGCATCGATCCACTCTCTTCTATATTTAGCAGACCGCAAAATCAGAATTTCTTTAACGAAAACCGATTAAACAGGATTCAAATCCCATTTCAGACGGTTTCTCGAAACTGTACATACAGTCTGTGTTTATTTCAATCTGAGAAATTCACGGAAATTCGCTCAAAATAACTGTCTAAATAACTATCCATTTGAACAGCTTTTCCGCCCGATTTAAGGGTAGAGTACTGGTTAACAGTTTTGTCAACCTGTACACGTTTTTCACATAAGTTCATTTAAGGTTAAGAAATGTTCTTGAATTTGCTAAAATGATAAGTTTCGACTAGGTTTAACCTATTTCGTCTAATCCTAAGAGTTTCTCAGCAGCAAATGTAATTCTTATTTTATTTCTGCCGGGCTCGAGTCTCCCAAAAGATTTCATTCTTCAAATTCGACTGCGAAAGGATGGAAAGTTCCTCTGGAATTCCGCAATTAAAGCATGTGATTATTAGAACAAGCCATAGCCCATTTCTCAGACCATCTTCGCCGGGTGGCCTTAAGACTACAAAACCGGCACTTTGGTGTCATTTGGTTTCATCATACCCAAGGGCACTGTCGTCAGTTGCAATTATAGATAGGTAATTTTCCTTTTTATTTCAGATATTTAGATCGGGCCTGGTTAGAAATATCACCCACCAATGCAACCGTTCAAAGAGCGACAGATAAAACCGTTCCATTTTAGAAACTGCCCTAAGTCGTTCAAGAGCTCGAATGGCTTAAAGTATCATTTGGATAGAGTGCGTTCTAACGAAGCCAACAGGATGGAGATGGGGAACAGAGGTGAAATGGAGGGTAAGTTAAGAATAATTTTCACGCAGTTTCCCTTTCATATAGACAAGCGTTTGCATAGTTACAGCAACTTGCGATGTGTGTTTTGAATAAAACTAGTGTACCAGACAAATTGTTGCTTTGTTAAACAAGAAAAGAAATAGCTGTTTAATGGAATTGCCAGACGTTACCGTTATGTAATGAAGAATACAAAAGCAAAAACCGACACAACGTAAAATGATTTTTTGAGGGTGTACTATATTTCGGCTGGCCAAACCAATGTAATGCACGTTAAAATTCAATACCAATCAGCGTCTTTAATCTAAATAAGCATTTTTTGTTTTTGTTTTTGTTTTTTTTTTGTTTCTTTTTCATGTATGAAATGTTTCAGATTCTGTCTTTTGTTTTTTCTTTGGTTTTCCTTCTCCCGTACTGGCAACGTTTTTCACGGCGTTAATGTATTGTCGGAGAAACAGGCCGATTTGTTGCACCTTGCCAGATAGTCAATAATAGCTTTGTAATAGACTCGTTTTGATGTGTTAAGGCCGATGTGCTCTTAGCCTTACAAGAGCACGTATCAAATTCCATTTACATGTGGAAAAGCATTCGTGATTTGTATTTTGACTCGCCCTAGGAAACGCCAAATTACCTAACGACTTGTATTAAAGACACAGACTAACAGACTAATTATAGAACGCTTACGAGTGGTATACCGTGGAATATGCCACTTGTCACTTGTATTTTTCTCGTTGGACCTTTAGGCGAGTCTGTACACCGAGAAAATACAAGTCACAAGTGGGAATTTCCATGGTATACCACGAGAGAGTGCTGCATAACTATTTTATACCATGCTATAGGAAATACAGTGGCCAGCATAATCAATATGCACAACACAAGATCGGATGTGATACCGTCGAATATACAACGGCTTTCCTGTATTCTGATTGGTTGTATTTTCTATCGCATGGCATAAATGCTAATCATGCCATGCTTTCGAGTGGTATACGATGGAATATCCCACGGGTCACTTGCATGTTTTTGGTGTGTACACGGGAAGATACACGTGAAAATTGGGATATTGCATGCTTTACCAAGAGCAAGCGTTGTGTAACTATTTTAAACAATGTCATAGAAAATTCAGAGGCCAACGAAAGCAATGCAGTGAACGATAAAGATTGGTTGTACACTTCACACTTGATGTTTTCATGAGAAGTGCTAAACGTTATTCGTCTCTGATTTCACTATTTTCTTTTAGTTGAAAAAAAAGTTACATGTAGCTCTGAGCTTATTAATTTGATATTAGATATCGTTGATCAAATCTTGGAAAGAAAAAAAAAATGAATTAAGCCGGATAGAGCTTTTAACAAACTTATCATTTAAACTGAAGGAATTTAAGCTCTGTGCCCGCCATGTTGATTTATTTTGTCTCCTGCTGATTATACCACAACAAATGTTAATTGGCGATCTTGAAATGTCAAATAACCCATTAGCTTTTTGTTGAACAACTGATAATTGGGCAAAACATTTTACAAATAATATAATCAATATTGATTCCAGAAGTGATGAGATTTTCCAAAAGTTCAAGTACCATTTTTCAATAGCTAAGTGTACATTGAATTGGACGTTCGCAAGAAACTCGACTCAAATTAGTTGGGGGTCGTTTGTAAGTCTAGAAGTCGCTAAGTTACAGGTAATTGCAAATTTTAAAGTGATTTATCCCCTAGCCAAGCGCTTTACTCACTGATAAAACTTTGTGTATAAAATGAATTAATCTGGCTGGTGTCTTGCATGATTTCAGATTGCTGCGTAGAAAAAAAAAAGAACCTTTTAAGGTCAATAAGTCTAGCAAAAGACTGATTGAATTCCATGGCACTCGGCTGTCACCAGCTTCACCGCTTAACGTCATGTGCAGTTCTGTCAATTGATTTTTTTTTTACCACCGCAGTTATGAAACTGCCTTTCATAAAAAGCCTCCTCAACCACGAGACTCAAAGCTGACCGGCTATAAATACCATTTTCTATCTCTTTTAAATTAAATGACATGTCTCGGGTTGCATCCACAGTAATATTAACAGTCATGTGAACTTACCGTTTTAGCAATAACAAAGTTAATCGATCGTTGATTTGGGAACAATGATGAATCCTCATTAACGGGTGTAAATGTCCGCTCGAGGAAACAAATTAACAAAACTTGTTCGTTTTCATCTATGGCGTGCCATTGCACGAAGAATAAAATAAATTCATATTTTTAGAAGTTGACACATAAAACGGTATTGCAGTGATGTGATCGTTTATTTTTAAATTGCCGCTGGAGCTTTCATTCAATTCTGTGGGCTCGAGATTTGCTGGAAGCAATATCTGCCATCTTTTGTCTCCTGAATGCAAAATTCTTGCGAAAAAAGAATTCGATTAAAAGTAGTGATGAGTGAAATTAGGAAATAATTTCACGCGCGTTTTGTGAAAATTCTAATAATTTCTCGAGCCTTATTAAAGCTAGGCTTACCCTTGCGCTTCCAAAGTCAAGGACTTAGTTACACTTATTACATGGCGTGAGCCCGTGAGCGGGCTGGATGAACCAAATCCCGCGCTGTGATTGGCTATGCGAGCTGGCAAGATGACGTTATCTTCCGCAATGGGGACTACCCGCTGTGTCCCGCAAGGAAAATGTCCCCGAAAGCCACACAACAGATCCTTTATTGACTTCGTCTCGGTCCATAAACACGCAAAAAAAAAAAAAAAAAATGAAGAATAAAGCCAATGTTCAGCCATCCTGACCTCACTTTTGATGAACAACCCATAAATATAGACTCGTGTACTGGGAATACTGAAAGGAAAGTGAATACAAGTAACATTAATTTTAGTGTCCTGGCATTTTGCGACATTTTAGTGTCATTGTGGTGTCTTCATTAAACCTAGTGTAGTCATTTTGAAATTCCTCTTTGAGTTCGAGAATTCTTCCAATAAACTCACGTTATGTAAATTCGACCCGGCAGGAATTTAAAAAAATTGAAAATTGACCACAAACTTGCCCCAACTTATTTACCGCCCCTTTTTTACTCCCCGCTGCGCAGAATAGAATCTGGGACACACGGAAGGTAAATTCACCTTGGCCTTAAAGCCAAACGATTTTTAATAGAGTTTTTTAAAATCTACATTGAGGCGCTCTCCTGGAAAAGGTTGTCCCAGAGATTACGAAATGCTGGCTCTACAAGGCGGTTTAAACGAAGCGCATCAAACAAATCTCAGATATAATGATTCCGACACGGCAATCATGTACAACATCAAGCCATTTTGAGTGTGACAGATGAGCTTACCGTGATCATAATAAGTAAAGTTTATGTTATGTTATGGCTTGAATTTACTAAGCCAAGACGGCGTCTCGTTCACAATCTTGGGAAAGAACACTCGTCTTCACTGCTACTTATTTTAAAATGTCGTCGTCACGAGTTACCTAACACGTGACTAAATAAAACGGAGAATCTAAGAACGAGAATGGGGAAAGGACGTCTTGTGCGCCTGCCTTCTAAGAACGTCATTTGATGATCGATGATAGCAGCTACCCTCATTTGATTTTTCCTTTTATTTGATGCTTAGCTAATTGAAACCTTATTACCTAACTATACCGTTTATTTATTTAGTTTTTGCTTTCTTTGATACAGAAAACGCAACAGTAATGCTTACAAAACCTCGGAACGTTCCTCCGGCGCTAACTTTACGCCCCGAGGTAAACTTACTGACTGAGTTTGCAGTGATTGCCACCAGTCCTCAGAGTCCTTTGGTGCGGGAGGTAAGTGGCGAGAACGCAGATTCCAGGCGCCGTGAAGACGATTGTCCACCTCCTCAACTTGTTGACCCCAAGCAAATGGTATGTGATAGGGGAATCCCAGTTCCCTTTTGTAATCACGAGCCCGGCGCGGCTGTGTGTGCAATACGCATGATATTTTAGATTTTCTAAGATTTGTAATTTATGGCTTCGTTACCAAAGAGAAACTGAGCTGCTTTGAGAAATGTTATTTAATAACAAGCTTTAGAAACCAGTTTTCACGTTGTCGCATTCGAATGTAAACTAGCTATAACAACGTGTGACCAACTTGTCGGTCATGTTCGTGTTTTTTTTAATTGGTGTTTTAAATTGGCTTTTTGTAATTAGATTATGAGCTTGCAGGGCGTAGCCCGAGTCAGCTTACACGCGATAGAAAGGTAGGTTGGAAAACCAGGAATTCGGAATTCGGAATTCGGAATTCGGAATCCGGAATTCGGAATTCGGAATTTTATTAAAAAAATAAAAAAATAAATTAAAAAAAAATAATAAAAAAAATAAAAAAAATAAAAAACACTATCGACTCTGTTGCCGTAATTGGGCGGAAAGAGAGTGACTGGTATCCATTTGTTTATGAAGATGGATCAAAGTGCTGGAGAATGTCAAGAGTTCAAAACCACTACTACCACATAAACTTGCCCTGTCTGAAGAACCGTAACCACGACTTCACAATATCTCACTTAACATCTTTGTTAAGCAGGATGGAGGGAGGAATTATTATTTCTAATGCCATGGCACAAGAGCTATGGGAGAGATTCGGAGAAACGATATTTCAATAGCGTGACAGCCAGCTTAACTATTTAGGATTGCGTTACTAATATAGGCCGCTAGGAATAATTGAAGACAAGAAAACTCAATGTACAATATACTATCATGCAAAGAAAGAACAATTAAACCTTTTTTAAAAAAAGCCAATGTTCCGAATTCCAATCACTATGCCTTCTCGTCCAAATTCATAACTTCTTTAACAAAGCTTCAAATCTCTTGTGTGACACACCTTTTACTCAGAAACAAAGAACAAAGTACAGGGAATGTGAGGGTGTTTCTTGTTAAGGTTTTTTCTTCTTTTCTGTATATTTTTTTATAATTTAAAAGTAAGGTATTGCGTGACCACATATCGTGACTCAACTGCAACCGTCTGATTGTCAGGCCGCAAGAGTCCAGAGTTCAGATTCTAGGTTTTATTATAACTTTAAATTAATAATTTATTTTTTCTTTACATTTATTTATTATTATTATTATTATTATTATTATTATTATTATTTATTTTTTTATCTTTTTATTTTTTAATTTATTTTTTTATTTTTTTTAATAAAATTCCGAATTCCGAATTCCGGATTCCGAATTCCGAATTCCGGATTTTCCAACCTACCCGATAGAAACCTAGAGCGAATAATCTAATTAGATAGATAAACGTGTTGATTCGCAGAACTGATAATCTCATATTTAGATAGATAGATATCAATCTAAATCCTTTCACAGACACTTTGAAAACGTCAAGAAGCAGCCGCCAGTTTGTTAACAAGCGCTCACTGCTACGCTACTCACTATCTACAACAGAATAGATAGTGAGTAGATTTATAGTAGTAGATTTATACTAATATGCCATAGAAAATACAGTGGTCAACACAACCGATGTAACAATCGTCGAGTATTCAACTGTTTTCCTGCATTCTGATTGGCTGTATTTTCTATGCAATGGTATTAAAGCGGTTTTTTTATCCATGTGTGAACACTGAAAGCGAAAAGCGTATTTGTCATGGATTGACCAAAACTTTGATATAGCATGAAGAATATATCTGAATTACATGATTGGTTTTGTGGTGTGTGCTAAAACTCGACTTCGCGAGTTTGTGCGGTTTTTCCAGATAAAAATGTGTGAGAGACAAGACGTTACGTAATCTAGTTTGCTTTTTCATGGCATTTCTCGAAATGCGTTTGTCTTGATGGAATTTTAGCTACTGAAAAAAACTATTTTGCCACTTATTGTACGACTAATAAGAGAAATGCTTTCGTGGTTTAACAAGCCATTGCTTTGATATTGGGGTTGTACAAAGTATTATTGTTTTAAGATAACGAACTTTCATCACGCATCCGACGACTCACTACATGTATTAAGGTTCCGACCACGCTAATTGATGCATTTTTAAAAGTATCCATTTTCGTCTCAACGAAAACAAAGCAAAATATTTTCTACCACGCTAGCCTTTTTGTTTTGTTTTCACCTGTCCACAATGGTTCGTTTTCATTCAAAAACACATACTTTTTGACACGTTTTTGCCTATTATTCACACTAAAATGTTCGAAAACGCTGATTGAAACGATAATGTTTCACGCTTTTTTCGTCACCGTTTTCAAAAGCCTCCGTTTTCACCTATCCACACAAGAAATGGGGCATTTTCAAAACTATGCTTTTTAAAAAGGTTCCACTTTTGAAACCGTTTTAGAAAGCCTCCGTTTTCATCAGATCTTTCAGGTTTTTTTTATAGGAATATGTCTCTTAAAATAGACAGACATTTTATGCTGAAAATCACTCACTTTGTTTTCTTTGGCGACAATCCTATTAGTTGAAATGTAGACGATGCAGTGTGCCTTTATTTAACTTACACATGATATCTCTTGACCCATCTAAGGCTTGGCTTTGATAAAGCGTAAGTACAAGGTCCATTTAACTATACCTACTCTGCAGACATCTTTTGAGGTTCGCGCGATAGTTACGCGTGACATGTTAATTACATGGCAAAGAACGTTTGCGTGAGAGGGTGTTATATCACCGTGAAGAAACAGACATCAAGTTCAAAAGGTTTTGTATCTTATGATTGCAGTGGCGTTTCTTAACATTCAGGTAAGCACGTGTTTTTCGCCTTCATTACTTATGAAGACCACGCTTAGGCAGGCGAGATCGGGGGTGGGGGGAGGAGAACTCCCAAATTTTCCACAGAAATGTTGAAAAGAACCCCTACGATTGACCAAAATCCTGTTTTGTTGGTGTGGCTTGAAAATATTTTCATCCCTAAGAGGTACCAGATCTAAAACAAAACATTAGGCTGATTTAGCAAGAGAACGGGAACGTCACTTGACGACGGCGCGCGCAGTACCAAATATGGTCAAATTAGAACAGAATCCGGGTTATTCCGCGCGCCCTGCAGTCGTCATCTGACGTTCCCATCCTGTTGCTAAATCAGCCTATTATCTCCTGTCGGGACGGAGACTGTAAACGCGTACCATTTTTAGTATTAGGCCTGTCCCTTTCATATGGGACAATTTTTCTATTTTTAGAACAAATTGCGCCATCGCCTGCGGCACACGCACGTACATGCTGCGACGATTTTTGTGGATGTAGCACGGGGGAAATGGCGTCCGAAATCCTGAATCCCGAAATTTTTTGTGCTTTTGGTCCACAGCTCAATACTTTATATCTGTTGGAATTTTGCTTGAGTATTTTCGTCGTAAGCTGCTCCAATTTGAGTGAAGCAAGACCGTGTGGAATTTAGGTATGTCCCGCTTTATATCACTGACCAAGTTGTGTTCCGCTGCTTCTTTTACAAGAACTCTACATTTCTCTACTCTTAATTTCACATATGTTGGAGATTAACAGCTTTTCCATAACACAGCGAAAAACTGGTTGGATATATTTGAATATAGCGGCGTTTTAGAACTTCAAAGGTTTCTCTACTCTTACCAGACGCTTGCAAGGATTTCGCCAGAGTCTATCGCGACCGAAAAGTAAAACAAAATTCAGTGCAAGTTTGAGTTTCGCCTGAATTGTAAGTAACGCTTCCTGTTTCATCAAGGCCCAATAAGTTTACGTCTGTAGATACTACTGACTCAGTTTTGTTTGCGTAAAAATCCAGTAAAATGTCCGTTATCGATGAATAAGAGGGCTCTTTGTACAGTCAGTGACAGTAAACATGACAAATTGGAGTTCCGCACTTTGGTGTGAAAACGTTCATCGAACTTATACAATATCTGTATAGTTTTTAAATATGTTTAAGGTTGATGAATGTTTGAGGACATTAAAAGCGCTTAGCTGAAAATATTTGAATACAGCAGAAATAATCAGCAAAATTACGATAACGCTTTCTTTAATCAACTTCAAAAAACGATTTCGATTTTGTTGGTCGAAATATCAAAACTCCTTGTCTATTTTATCTTCGCAGTGTAAAATTTCACGATGTTGAAGAAACACGCGTGATGTTGGTAGCCTTTTGGCGTTGGTGAAAATTGTTGCAGCATCTCAGCACAAAATATAACGAAAGAAATCTTTGTCAAGATTTGTTAGCAATTGAAAACACCGCCTCGGACTTGAAAGTGTACGCGCTGCATTATGAAAATGAGTTACTTGTACGCGTCAGACTTGCCTTTCAAAAACTTTTGCAAACTCGCCAAACAAGGAGAAACAATAAGAAACCATCGAGAAACTCACAAATTATCTCGATACCAGAGTCGAGAGTTTTCTTGCTATATTCTTAAGTCAGAAGAAACGTAAAAACATACGCGAAAGCTTACCACTAAAGCGAGCAGATCTTATTATTCATTCACAGCGCGAAATTGAAGTCTTGTTTTCGACCCTGAAAAACCCACCCTTTCCGTTAGCTCAGGGGACAAAACTATATATAAGAGCCCTGGTTCTTATTCCCTGCCTTATTCTCTGCCACGCTAGCGCTGTGAAAAAATCGTCAAGAGAATCTCGCAACTCTCACCATTTGATCACGTAACGTGACAACATCCACCCGAGAACCCACGACATGTGCGCGAATTCGCGCGGATATATATCGTCCAGATGGCGCAATTTCTTCTAAAAATAGAAAAATTGTCCCATATCATAGGTGCGCGCGGATCCCAAGACTTACGGTCTCTGTCCCCGATTATGGTTCCTGCTGGACATTTCTCAAAGGTTTTGCAAATATTCCTAAAGCGTTCAGAAATATTTGGAACTGATTTGAATAATCTTCGATTGATGCTCGATAACATTCGGAAATCTTCGGCTGATCTTCGGTGATCAGAATACATTTTGACATGCCACGTATCGGTGTTGCTTGATTAAAAACCAAATTGTCACTTCGTATACAGGCCTATCTCGGTGGTTGGTAGGAAAATAACTGATCCCCGCAGCTAGAAGTTACGTAGTTATGGTTAACACTTAGGTCTTTCTTTGAACAGGATTTTCAGACGAGCAACTGGCAACGGGTTTTAGAAACCAGTTCAGAAGCTCCAACACAAACAGCGCTATCACAAGACGTGCCAGTTGAGAAGTGGCGCTGTTTTATGGCGGGAACCAAAGTCAATTTCCCGGATGAAAATAACTGGACTTGGAGAACTGTTGGCGATTTAGACATGGAGGACATTTTAGCAGATCTGTTTCAAGATGGACTTCAAGTGGTTGATTATGAGAGAATTAACGCAAAACACAATGAAAACAGCGTACGTTGATTTTTAAAATACACAATTACGTGATTTAAGATTGTTTATTCTAGTGTATCTGGTTACCACGCTTTTCTTACAAGAGAAGCTAAGACCATGCTTGATATGAAAATCATCTACGTTGTTTTAAGCTGAAAGGCAAAACAAAAATATTACTTGTCATTACGTTTCGAACCCACGTCCTTTGCCTAACGAAGCTTTGCATCTGAGTGAATGAACTGTGATTTCCCTCTATTATTTCACTCATAGTTAACATTGGTGAGTTACTTCAAAGATGTAAAATATCAGGAATTTTCTCTGTTTCGGTGAGAGGTGGGGGAGGGTGGGTGTGGATGTGGATGACGTCTTGTTAGTTCAGATGAGCAAGGTACATATATCAAGGTACATAAATCAAGGTACATAAACCAAGGTACATAAAACAAGGTACGTAAACCAAGGTACATAAACCAAGGTACATAAAACAAGGTACATAAAACAAGGTACATAAAACAAGGTACATAAATCAAGTTACACAAATCAGTTTAAATTTAGAGCAAGTTCACAGTCTAAAACTACTTTACAGTTTCTTTTCGAAGACGTATTTGACGTTAGCGTCGCGTGTTTTTGTTTGTTTATGTATTTAGTTATTTATTTATTTTTTATTAGGAGGAATCCATCGTCTCCTTTAAATCGTGTAACGACCAAACGAGCCTGCAAGCGGAGATCACCGCGGACCATCCATTCTTTGTCAGGGGAATAGACAGGCCAAGTTGGGCTTCGTTCAATCCTGCTGCCACTGAATTGCGTTATGGGATAAGCTGTCAGGTATTACAAAGGGGTGACGTTTGTGTGTTGCCATGTGACTCAGTTGTTCTTGGAATTTTTTACCGAACGCAATGTGTAGGCGACAAAAAATCGTAAGTCCACTCGGAATTTTGGCTCTAAACCTCTCTCTTAATCTTTGATCTTTCTCCCTTGTGGCACATTTTGTTTGTACATGCACCTTTTTTAATTTTATTGTATTTTCTAGGTCTGAATTCACTGCTATGGATTCAGCAGCGGCACTTACACTTAGCAGCATGGCTAAGGTATGTTCTAACGAATTTCACAACTGGATAAGGGAATTTGGACGTGTGCAGCCCTTTATAAGCTGTCCGGTTTGGAGCCAGAGGAGAGCCAGTTTGAGGGAAAGCTCTAAAAAAGATTTAATTAGGGTTGAAATTACTTGTCATAGTTCCAAATGGGGATAAGCAACTCTAATTTCAATTGTTGCGTTACGTTACGTTACGCTACGCTACGTTACTCCAGGTTACTATTCAATGCCCTTGCACGTGCACTATAAATCTTGCAGCACTGTCTTTCCCCACTGGTCTTCGGCAGTCTTTAAGGAAGCGTGAAATGACCCAATTTCATGGTTTTGCAGAAAAAATAATTCTATGTTCAGCTAAAGAAGCCAAATTTTCTGAACTCAAAGTTATCGCGAGATGCTGCCACATTGAAACAAAAAATCATTCAAATAAAGAAAACGTAATCCTTCACAACAAGAAAGTTTCTTTCAAGCTTAGAAAACGTTTTATGTTAATGACAGGATAAAGAAGAACACAGCCACCGCCGAACCAAGCTTCTCTCAGAGTTTCATTGTCATTCAAGCCCAGTGAAAAGAAACGACACACATCAGTTTACCAAGAGGCCAATGAACGCATTCATGTTGTTTGCTAAACGCTTTCGAGTGGAAATAGCCCAGACCCACCCTGGTAAAGATAACAGGTAAACCCATAGAGTGCGTGTCATATAGACATCTGGGCCTTAAGCCAATCAGAAGCTATAAAACAGACTATACCTGTACTTGCTCCAGTCAAGAGAGAATCGAGGATGCTTTCTTTGTCTTATTTATCAAATTCAATAAATTTACATTTTGTTAAAGAAAGTATAAGATAGACCTGTTTTGTGATTGAGAGAGAGGATGCTTGTGACAAAATTGCTATAGACTTAAAGAAGGTAAATCAACGTTCAACCTGACTGCATTTAGACGGGGGAACAAGTCTGTCGGGTGAATAACTGACTCAATCGAGACTTTCTTAATCCACATTAAGTTAAAGGTAGTCTCTCTTTTTGAGCGTTGTGGCCGGCTCTTATCTCTAGTTTAGTGTGATGCGACTAGGAGTGTTTCTTCTCCCTCTTGTTTGAGATGCTAGTCCATCGCGGGGTTATCCCCCAGCATTAAATTCTCTAGTACTCATTTATACACCTGGGCAGAGAGAGGCATTGTGAGGGTAAAGTTTCTTGCCCAAGCACACAACGCGATGGGCCCGGCCAGGGCTCGAGCCCAGACCTTTCGATCGGGAGTCCAACGCGACTTTTAATAATTAATGTGTTGTTAAATTGTGGAAATTAGCCTGAAAGAAATTTAATGTTTGCTTTGTTCAGAGCAATCAGCGTGATTCTGGGAGACAAGTGGAAAGCCATGAAACAAGAAGACCGAAGAGAGTATGTTATTCAAGCCAAGCTGTTGGCGGATGAGCACAAGAGAGTCAATCCAGACTGTTGGAAGAGAAAGAGAAATTCTGAGGTCAGTTAGCAAATTCTCTTTACTTACCTCCATAATTTCCTTATAGGACTATTTGGGAGAATTTCATGGAGTAGTAACCCTTAAACATTAAAGTCAATATATGCTTCTCATTACAGGACTTTATACATTTCTTTAGTGTTAGTTGGGAGAATTTGATCATTCATAAAAACATTTTCCATCTTTGATCTTTCAAAGCTAATTTTTTCTCTCTTGCCTGAGTATTCAATTTCATACATAGAGATATTTTTTTCTGAGGGAAACCTTTCAGCCAAATGAATATTAACTTAGTGGGGAAAAATTGATTTAAAAAAAAAGTGGCGGGAAAATCGTCGCTGAAATAAACCAACAGAAAGTACGGCAAGGAACCCCGATAGAATTAATTGAGCTTAACTATGAAAGACTATGCAATATATCATTGCAAACAAAAAGCACTATAAAAGCAGTACTTAAAATTAAACTGCAAAGCCTACAAAGTTTATAACTTCTAATTTCTTTGACATTAATCATTTATTACTGTCAATCTTCGAGCCCAAAGTTCTTTCGATCAAATTCCGCAGTGTCTGATCGAATTTGCTGAGTTCCTAGGCCTCGACATTTCGCCTCGGCCAATGGCTTTCGGTTTTGTACGATAACCAAGTTCAATGATTGTTTTATCATTCGATCACAAGTTTGTTTTCATATTTAAATCACTCTCTGACAGCTTAGGGAACATCTGCCATTTTTCACCCGAGAGCGTGGTTAAAATTACGCACGAGCAGAATATTATTTGCAGTCAAACACCTTTAGAGGGTACTACGCATGAGCGGACCATTCTTTGTAGGCAGTTATTTGCAGGTCACGAGGTGGGCTCCCCGCCAATGGAAATGGAAGAAAAAATGCATCGAATGGTAATAATAATTGACACTTATAAATAGTCCTTTGTTTCTTATTCTTCTTTAGGGTTCATCAAAGATAAGCTACAGGCGGCCATAGGAGAGTGCGACAATGGTTTATCCCGGCATAGCTTAATATATTTCCCGTCTAGATTTTTTTATAATATATAACTATAGTTTTTTGCCATACACGCAGTATTTTTTCATTGTTGAAAACACGAAGCAAGTCATACTGTGTATGACGTATTTAAAAAAAAGCATTCTACCTTGTAAATGGTTTAAACATAGTTTTGAAATGCGCATATTTGGGTAATGATTTTGTAGAGTATGGGAGGACCCTTTTTTAAGTTATTTAGTTCTTA
Source organism: Orbicella faveolata (assembly GCF_042242905.1). NCBI lineage: Eukaryota > Metazoa > Cnidaria > Anthozoa > Scleractinia > Merulinidae > Orbicella > Orbicella faveolata. The sequence continues at coordinate 6,307,816 of NW_028301569.1, forward strand.
GGGCAACTAGCTGCAAATAAATCCAAAGGCTTAAAAATACCCTCAATGTGTGTGGTTTATCTCAAATAATGGGCGTATTATCGTAGAGGGCGCATATTTTGTTCGCAATTATTGGGGGCAAGGTTAATGCCTAAAGCAGAAATCTGTTATTGATAATGCACTATTCCATATTAAACCACAAGCCGAATTCCACTCTCTCTTGGTTACTCTGATAGTTTTGCTGTTAGCGAGACTAAAAAAAAACAAATGCCAATTAGAGGTTATTTAAGTTGGCTGAAAGCTTGTGGGTAAGGTTTGCTGATTACATTTCTTTTTGTACGTTTCGTACTTGCTCAACAGATGGCGCTTGAAATAAGGGATTTTAAAGCCTGGTTTTCACCAGCAACGCAAGCACAAGCGCAAGCACAAGCGCAAACACAAAAATTCTTGTTTCACCGTGAAAATGGCCTTGACGTAGGCATGAGCACAAGCGCAAACACAAGCACAAGGATCAAAATTTTTCCTTTTTCTTGCGCTTTCGCTTATGCTTGCGTTGGCGCTGCAACAAGTGAAAACGAAATACCGCTCAGGCATAACACAAGCTCAAGGATATTTGCCACACGTGGTTATGTTTGGCCAATGAAAACACTGGATCCAGATTACCTCGCACCTGAAGAGTTTTCTAAAATGGCGGAAGGTTCGGATGATTTTGCTTGTGCTTGTATTTACGTCGAATTTCGTTTTCACTTGGGTCATCCCTATTGCTTGCGTTTATGCTTGCGGCTGTGCTTGCGCCGCAAATGAAAACCAGACTTCAGCAAACCACGAAGGCGACGGCGAAAGGTTTAATGAGTAAAACAATAGCTGTGCACGTGCGTTTTTAATCTTTGTACATTTCTTTGCCGTCCTCAGCAAACAAGAATGTGAAATGACCAAGTTCTGCGTCATCTGAAGAACGCGAACGACGACGGCTAATTTTTCGTATTTCTATTTGGAATTGAACGCTGTCATCGCATATTTAGCCTGAGCGCGTGTTTTAGAACCATTGGCGAACGGCACAGATCCTCTCACCGCAGACTCTCCGCAGAGGTTCGAATGTTCGTTATATAAATCCGCTGTGCGAAGTGAGCGCACGCGCAATGTCGAACGAAAAAAACCCTTTGAGCAGTGCCACGATTTCTTTGATTTTTAGTGACAGTTATTCTTGAATCCGTTCGTTCTTAGTGCCGTTTTATAGTGTTTTTAGTGCAGAGTACACTATTTGGATGGTTTGGGAAAGCGCCATGGCACTTGCTAGTATATCAGATTACTAGCCGTTGGATTCAAGACGAAAGTGGAAATAATTTATCTTTTTGCCAACATCAAAAGGTAAGTTCTGTCATTTGGTTTTCAGCACCGGTGTTATTGAAATATTACAGTAGCCATTCGTTTCTTCTTTGTCGAAAACAAGGTGTCGCTAAACTCACCTGGGACATTGGTATAAAGTCATTGCACTTGTAGATAAAACAAATCCTTGATTTCAATGGATTTATAAGATTGTCAAAATACACTTAGTTTACGGCATGCGATAAGGTATCAACCTCTGATCGAGTCTATCGATCGATCATTTTAGAAATTCGGGTACAAACAATGTTCCAGATTTCTCATTTTGTATGTTATACAAGTTTCAGCAAAAAGTTTTAGGTGTCAATGAGTATATACTTGGATAGGCAGAAATTACACATAGCGAGCTTTTGTTTCGACAAATCACTGATATGAAAATTTTAAATCTTCGACAGAAACCGAAACTCTGCTTTAAAACTCCTCGTAGTCATACCATTTTGTGGGATTATGCAATATATTGCATAATCCTATATAGCCGGCGATTATCTTGATGGGGTTTGAGTAATTATACTTTTCGTTGATCTCCGTTTAAGATATGGCTGTCGCGACGTCGCTTCGATCGTTACTACAATATGTCTGCCTTTATGTGACCATTGTCTGGGTGCTGTCACGCGATTCCCGCGTTTCGCGTCTCGCACTTCACCGTTGGTTATTAATTCGTGTTTCGCGTCTCGCATTTCACCATTGTTTACTAAGTTATTAACTTTTTGAATGTAACAGAACCGCGTGATAATAAACTAGAAACAGTTTTGTACTCCACGCCCTCTATACGCACTCTTCGTTGGCCTATGAATATCTAGCAGTTTTCCAAACTAAATGATAAATTTGGAAATGAATGGATATGTAATCGGATTTTTGGCGAAATGTAAGCCCTGGAAAATCAGCGACCGGTGGGTTGTTTACAAATATCTAATAATTATTAGTTTTAAATCACCTCTCGTTAGTGTTATATTCATCAGTTGGGCTTGAGTTGTATTTTAAGTGAAGAAAAGAATGAAAAATGATGGGAGCTCACATTTTCTACATTTTCTTTGCTATTTTGAACACTTTTTGAGCATAGATTAACTCTGAGACCTACAAGGATGGGGGGGGGGGGGGGGGGGAGGAGGGGAGGGTGATGACTGCCAGCTCTCCATAAAAGGGCGATTTACTCTAAGACACCGTAAATCCTCGAATTAGCGCCCGGGGCGCTTATTTCAAATTTAGGAGAAGACGGGGAACGGTTATTCGAGGGAGGCGCTTATTCGAGGCGAGGGGCGCTTATTTAATTTTTCCAAATCGTGGCCTGACATGATCATTTTTTTTACTACATCATCTGCGCGTAAACACCAGCATAAGCTGTTCATTGACATAAAAAGCTGATTCTTAAATTTAAATTGCGGCACCGTTAGTGCTTAACGTGTTCAACGGGTTCACTACTAGGAAACGTGTTCACAAACTGAAACAATGTACAAATCTAATACTAAATGACGAAAACTATAATCCTTTGTTGTCTCATTACTCGTCCACAAAACCGGGGGGAGCGGAGGGGCGTTTATTCGAGGAGGGGGAGGCTAATTCGAGGATTTACGGTACCGAAACTTGCAGTCCAATCCAAGATGGCGGATCAAATAACGTCATTTGACGTAATATGAAGCCATATCCAACAGCCGTGCTTTAAGAGAACGTGTGTGCTTTAACAGCTGTGCCTTAACAGAACGAAAACGCAAGGAAAGGGTGCCACCACCCCTCTAGCCCCCCCCCCCCCCCCCCCCTTTTGCCCCTGTACCACTGTGAACGTTTGGCCTTACCGGTACGTAAGAGAGCTAAGTTGAAAGCACGTCCATAAATTTCAGTTGGTAACAAGTGTCAAGAATAACTCCATCCTCACCAGAAACACACCAAATTATTTCAAAAAATAAGCCCTTTGGAAAGCAATCAAAACCACGCAGGAACTTGATTGCTTTAAATTTACAATTGATGGCATCCTAGGCGACAAAATTAACAACAGGTTAGTTGGAGAAGCAATGTTAAAGCAAAGCTTCCAATCGAACAGCAGCGAGTAAACGATGTTATTGTAAGAGAAAGGGACCCGATAACTAATGAAACAATTGACCACGATCGTCCAAAACACCTGATAGATCAATAGCTTAATGTTACCCCCGTCAGTCAGTCAGCTCTGTCCTTGGCTTTCCCAGGAGGGAGTAAAAATACTCCTAGTCGCGTCATGTTACTGAAACCGGGATATGCTCCGGCCTGATGGGCCACTTGGCTCGTATGCAGACTTTACTTTTTTGAACGGCAAATTGCACTCGCATTCATACGATTACCTATACTAACTGAATATACGTGAAGTGAGATTGGGTCAATTTACAAAATGCGGGCTATTGAGGAGTTCATTTTACAGTGACTTCCCATATTTTGGTATAGAGATCACTAAAAAGCTATAATATTAACTAAGATTTAACATTTGGTGATATTTACTCAGAAAGGCATGCGAAACCTTTCGCCTCCCCCAAGTCACTTTCCAACCACAAAAACGCGAGAATTGATTCTGATATTTTCTATTTCATTATTGGTTGGACCGTAAGATTTGAATCCGACTTGCGTTAACTTCTTCTTCTTAACTTACACTGAAAATTAATTGATAACGTTTTGTCTACTCCTATGAATTTTTAATATAGTTACACTTTGGCTTAAAGCTGTTCAGTTATTCAAGATGACTTCGAAGTGTTTGTGTTTCTCATTCCATTTTTGCGGTTTCATGATCTGCGAAGCACTGGTTAAGCAGTCCCAACAGTTTGATCTAAAATCACTGAAAAAACCGTATAGTAGGAAACGTTCACTTATTTCAGTGTGCTTCAAAACGTTTGAACACTGCGTTAATTAGATCAGAAATGCTGCATCCGTTTGGCCTTTCGTTTCCATGTAATGATTTAATTTTCTCCGCTTTAAGACCTCTTCAGTGCCAAACATATTAATTGTGCTTCCTGTTATTTACCATAGCAAGGAAAGCTTTTAACCGAAAAAAATCTGGGGATTCTTTGATAATGATCCGATGTTAACGCGGTCGTACAATGGGCTGTAATTCTTGGGCTTGGTTTTCCCTCAGATACTGTTTGCTGGATTTTTGTCTACTGTGAAGTGAGATACTATGAAAATTTATATTTACAGAAATGATACTATACGCAAAACAAAACAATTTATTTGGTAGAGACTTAAGCAGACATCTTCTTGCCTTCTTCTGTTTTACTGTTGTTTTATCAGCTTGTGACATTTCAATTTTTCGATAAAAGGCGAAAAGAAACTACCTAAAATTTCCTTGATTTTGATAAAAATTTCATTAAAAGTTGAACAGGATTTAGAAATGGTCGATTTCTTTCCCAGAGTGTCACAGCGCAGAATCTGTGATCACTAAGTTTTACTAAATTTCTCCTTAAATTCTGGTTCTTGTGTGAAAATGAGGTAAAAGATTGCTCATATGTTATTGTGAAAAAACAGCTAGTAATGGAAAAAATTTACCAGCTAGATTCAAGCCAAAAATACGCATTTTCCAGCTAGGATAAGCTTCCGAGTTTAAACCAGTAAGCAAGCAATTGTTTTGAAGCGGACTTCCCAGCAAGCTCCATGCCAGTGCATAAGAATCCCAGCCAGCGCACTAAGCCCTGCGGAGCGGATATTTTGTATATCGGCTCCGGTGAGCACTCCTGGTGTACGAACAGTTCACAGTTAAGATTTCTACAATGGCGGGTATTCTGTCCTCTCTAAAGAGAAAAATCAAGTCTATACGATTAGTTTTCGTGGGACGCTTTGCAGTACTCGCTCTGTTTTTGACTCAGTGTGGGTTTTTAGCCGCTTATCCAACATGGTATACAGATGATTTGCGTTGCATTGCTGTCATAATTTTGTATGTACCAGCAATATTGTACTGGGGTTATTGCCTGAAAACCGATGCAGGACTTATCAGAATGTTTTTCACTTGGGGATTGTACGTTGTGGTTGCTTTAGTACCCAACATAGCCATCACTTTTGGAGTATGCATGCGGAGACGATCTCAACCCGAAAAACTTCCTTGGTCCTGACTGCTTGAAAGTGATTTTGTGCCTCACTCCAGTCCTGTTCCTCTTGTTACTAAACACGGCAGACGATTTGAGCGAGAACGAAGAATACAGACAGCTTGCTAAAGAATTATCTGTTCGCATATCCATTGATCTTTTCGATGGAGTCGAGATGTTGGACGTCGTTCTTGACGAGAGAGAAAACAACTATGGAATCAAGAAAGGATTTGGAATTGTTATGATCACCGTGGCATGTTTAAGCTTTGTATTGTCTTTGTTACAAATGGCGGAAAATAAACTCGAGAACGGAAGCTGCCAACTTCGCAAGAAGCTCGCCATTATCGGCAATGTTATCCAAATGGTTTTGGTGAATTTCGTCTTCTTGATAATTCGCCTGGTGGTCTTCATAAAGTACGGAAAAGATGAGTCTATCTTTATAGCAAAAAATGGCATCGCAATATTTTTATCCTCGTTGGAGATCTATTATTATCGGCAATACAGAATCCGGCTAGCATTAACTTCTTGAGTCTTACCTTCAACTGACTTTCACATCATGCTCTCTTTACTCCTTGGACTTTTAGATAATGGTAAAACTTTGGCTTAAGCACGCTGTTCAGTCTCGATCAGTCATTCACAACTGACTTTCAAGTGTCCGCGTGCATTTTACCAGTCTAATTTGAGGTTTGAAGCTTTTAATCTGCAAAGCCCTAATTAAGCAATCCCAGGAGTTTGATCTAATATAAAAAAAAAAAAAAAAAATATCATCCAACACAGTGCTCGGTGAAACTGCCGGAACATCAAAGTTAATTCTCCAGCTGAGACATTTGAAAACCGTAAGAAACGAGTTCGATTTTGATTACGGCCTGTTCCAATTTGCTTCAAGATGTTGGACCATCTGAAATGCTGAGTTCAGTTTACCTTTTCAGTTTAAGTAATAACAAAGTTTTCTCTGCTTAGGGACCTCTTCATTTTTGAATTGTGTTTCTTGAATATCGACAGAGATATTTAAATTATTGTTAAACATCAAAAAGGCAAACTTTCTGTGGATTTTGATGAAAGCTAGTGCTCTGTTGTTCTCGTGCAGTGAGGTATAATTCTCAAAGTTGGCTGATTTTCCTTTAGATTCCGTGTGTTGGATGCTTTGTTTAACGTGATGTGAGATCCTATGAAAGTTTTTTACATACAGAAGTAATGCTATGTAAACTTTACACTGTTATTTGAATGTTAGATTTAGTGTAAGATCGTGTAATAGTGCAGATTTATTTCTTCTTATTTTCTTATGTTGTGGTATTTTTACACCGATGTAATTAATCAGCTTTTTTGAATTTAAAATTCACACTTAATTGTACAAGGCGAAAAGAAACGACACAAGTGACCTCTTCGGTGTTGAACTGTGCTGCTTTCATCGAAAAGTATAGTTTAATTGTGTAGTTAGTGAATACCGATCGAATGGAATGCTAACAAGAAGCTATTTCTCAGAAAGAAATAGTGTTTCGTTTCCGGAAAGATATTCAAAGTCTGAGAAAGGCTGGGGTTTTGATATCTTGTGCACGAGAAGTCCTGGGGTGAGGGGGATATTAGCTAATGCGCCGCTTTGCATCGCACTGATCTGCTCAGTTGCCAGAGCCTGGGGTTTTTCGTCCAGGTGAGGTTTAGTACTTAACCTATTGTAAAAGAGCAAGGGCTAATTAATTTAAGTTGTCTACACATGTATCAGTTATTACAGTCAACGCGCTTCGAAATGTATTTACTTGTGGTACTTCACTTTGACTCTGCCCTAGGGGAGGGGGGCGGGGTGTTCCTTTATATCGGCTATATAGGTATGTCTAGCGTCAGAGGGACATGTTTTTTTAAGACATTTTAGTCAGAAGTAGAGTATCGATTTTGGTCATTTTGGTCTCAAACTGGGTATGGTTTTTGCACTCTAGTCTTGAATTAGGTATGTTTTTTAGAAGAAGCTACTTTTTTCATCATTATCGATAAGACCAGCAACTAAAGCCATTCACAATACCTTTAACATCATTCTGAGCTAGAGAACTACAGCAGGTCTGAAACAGGGTATTAATTTAAGGGTCAGGCCATAATTAGGTTAGAAAAATCGCAGACTTTGGTCTTAAATAGGGTAAGTGCTTTGGGAAGCGAGCCGCACAGCCCCGCCAAATTTTTCAGAAATTCAAAGTATTATTTGTGAGGCTAAATAAAGCTAAGAGGCAAAAGAATCTGACGCATAATTTTTCCATTTCTGTGCCGGGCAGTCCTTGATTCGAATGGATGCGACACTCTACGTTTCGTTGTCAGTGACGCAGTATATTTTTCTTTTCAAAAAGGACGCCTCATGTGTGACGACAGTTGTGCAATTATCCCTCCACTTTCGCTTGAATATTATGAAGCTAAAATACAAATGCTATCGGTGTTTTGATGGAAACTATCTCTTGAAATGCGCTCTGAGAAGTAAAGCTACTGGAACTGTGGCGCAAAATTCGAGAAATTCAACTAAATCTGGAAAATGTCGACACCTACGATATGAAGAAAACCTCATAAAAAAGTCATATTGTGCCTATTTTGCAATATACCAACGTTAATTAAATTAAAAGTTTAAGCATTTAAACTGTGGTTAATGAGCTCTGTAGTCTACATCATAGCTATCATCTAAGGTTGTCACCAGTTCTGTTATCTTCCTCCTCTTAGCCATTGTGCAATAACCTTAGGTCAATGTCCAATGCAGCCCAATAGTTTTATCATATGGGAAATCATACGACAAAGCTCCCAGTGTTTTCCACCATGCTCTCATGTGATTTCAGCGTGCTATACCCCTCCCAACTCCTTCAATCCCCAGTTAGTAAAATCCCATTGTTTTCTGACCCTGTCCCAGTTGTGAGCTAGTATTCAAGCTAGGCCGTTCTCTCCCTAACACTGAGTCACCCAACCACATGCTTGTTTCCATTAAGCAATCCAAAACTGACCCCTTTCGCAAAGGCTGTACCTTAACCATAGCAAGGTCCACCACCTCTATCTGTTCTGTGATGGCTATGAGAAACTACCTGCTACAATGTAAACCAGCTGCTACAGGCCCTTTGTTTACCTTCACCAATGGCAAGTGGCTCTCCCGTACCTCCCTGACTAAGGAGCTCCGTTCTGTACTGCAAGGTTGCGGTCTACCTGCTGATCATTATTTCACACACAGATTCCGTATTGGTGCAGCTACCACTACAGCTGCAGCAGGGGTCCCTTCGTGGCTTATCAAGGTACTGGGCCGCTGGAGCTCAGACTGTTATGAACGCTACATCAGAACTCCCCAAGAAACACTATTAGCTATTCCTAAGAAATTAGTCATGGATAATTCTAATGTTGTAATTTAGGTCTACTATAAGATCTGCTTGGACTCTTTCAGCCCTATTATCAACATGCAAATTCTCCCCACTGGCTTACCTTATTTACTAACACTAGTCGGTCGAAAGAGATTGATTCCCAACAGGCCTTATTTTTTATTTAGCACAATTTCTTGTCCTTTACTGCCCACCAAGCAGCAATAATCACATTCATTTCAATGCTGCTTGCACCATTGGGCTGAAAAGATCAGTCATTTCAGTTAATTCCATTATCTATTGATTTATAACTTTGTGAATCTAGTTAGTATTCACTGAGAACCATGCTTCCTGTATATCACTGTGGGTGGCAGACCTCCTACTGGTATGGAGGTCTACTTTGCTTTTCTTTCCTGTGGGGTGAGTGTGTTCACCCCCTCCCCCTCTCGGGCTAGCAGTGGGCTCACACAATCGTGGCAGGGAAGTGCAACCTAGACTGCACTTTGCCCCACAGTAAGTGCTATGGCTACCCTTGGAAATAGGTCTGGATCTCTCCAGGATGGTGTCATGGTACCATCTGACCTATTGTCCTCCCAGAGGGGCACCCCTCTTCTGGTCCCCTTAGTAACATAGGTTGCCCTAGGGACGCCGCTACTCTAGGGGAGATAGGCTCTGTCTTCCCTGCCACCCATGTTTTGCCACCATAATCAGTGTTTTGTTTATGTTTCTTGTATCTACCCAGCAAAAGGGGAGGGTGGGTTGCAATGTTGTTACCCATATAAATATCCTCGCTGGTACTGTTAGATCTGCCCCTCCCCCTGTGGGTGTGGCTTTAATAATTTATACTAAATTGCACACCAGCAGGGTCTCATTAATTATAATATGATGAATTGTTACCTTCCACAATATATCGTATCTGCAGTATCTGCGTCCAAACGCTCCAAGTGCGTGTTCTTTTCCCGTGAACACCCACAGAAAAGGGGCGGGATTGTTATTCCTGACAAGTGTTCTGATTGACCAAAATTATGTCGCTGTAGTTGTGATCTTAATCACATGTAAATCAAGCACGGACACAGATATCTTCGTTTCTCTAGAATACATCGTTTCAGTAAAACTTAAGAACATTTAAGTCGCCAATTACTTCTACCTGCATGACATTTTAATTTCCTTTTCTTTCCGTGTCACGAAATAAAATTTAGTTTCGAGAAGTTATTTTTGCTGAACATGTTCACCTTGTGAATTACAAGCGTTTACCCTGGTAACATTCATACTCACTATGTCAATAAATCACTCTGAAACGGAAAACAGTACCATTTCTTTGTTGAACTAAACAAAACTAACTACTTCCAATTGAAATGTTCGGAACGCCACATTTTGTTGCGATGACCGAATTTCCACCGTATTGACATTAACAATTACGAACTTTACTCTGATTGGATATTACAAATCACTATATAAATAGTTCACCCCTGAACTGGAAAGAACACCGTTTCGTTTCTGAGGCAACGAAACAAAACAAATTCATTGTGGAGTAAATGGGAGTGGTCCAATGTACCGTGTAAGCTGTAATTCTCAAAGTTGGATTTCCTTTAGATTCCGTTCGCTGGATGTTTTGTCTAAAGTGATGAAAAAGTAGTATATCAAAGGGCCGAGTTACTCGAAAATCGATTAACGCTAACCCAGGATTAAATTTTAACCGAAGAATTAATTTTTCTTGCCTAAAAATATCTTCCACTGCTTATAATTATGATTTGTGTAGTTTGAAGTTATTCAAACTCTAAACTGAAGGACAAACAGTTTAAACAGAAAACCTCACCGGAAGGTTGCAAAACTGAAATCAAAATTCTCGCTTATCCTGTTTTAGCTTAATTGGCTTTCAACAACCCGAACCAGACATATAACCATTTTAAATTTAATTTAAATGTTATAGACTTAAACAAAGTTCTATTGCCGGGATAAACTTCTGGTTTGTCAATTTTTCTCGATTTCAGTGCCTTCTGAATCTTGTTGTATTTAATACCGTTATGACATTTGTACACAAATAGCGTTCCACTTAGCCTGAATATCACACAGGTCAACCTGTATAGCACTCAGGTTACCCTGTTTACAGGTAACTCTATCTCTGCTCGGAAATGGAAAATGGAATACGATATCAGTTAATATTAAAGTCTCCATTCTGCTGTGTGCAGTCTACAACTGTCATACACTCGGTAAACTTAGTCGATAAAATGCGAAAAGAAACTACCCAAAACCTCCCTGATTTTGATAAAATGTCATTTAAAGTTGAACGGGCTTCTGTAGAAATGGTCGTTTTCTTTCCCAGCTCCGTGTCACACTGCGCAGAGTTCAGGATCACAAGTTTAACTGAATTTATTCTAAATATTTGGTTCTTGGGCAAAAAATGAGGTATGCAAATTCTCCTTACGTCCGATCCGCTTAAAATAAGTCAGTAATACTCAGGGAATGGTCGTTGAAACTTCTACTTTTTTGCCTTTCGTTTGAATTTATCCTCAAGCATTTATCATACATTTCAATTGATGTAGAACAACAGTCACTTCCAAAGCACGAGTCAAGGAAAGTGTGAACTTCTCTGTTCGCTTGGTTATCAGGTTCGTCTTGACTCATGCTGAGCTGATTTCTTAGAAAGATTGAGAAAGGTATGATGTCATATGCAAAGAATTACGCAGTGCAAGTCTTTTGGAGAGTGTTTCTCGGAAAATAGCTTTATGACCTTCATTCGCACTTTTGTTTGCTTTCTGAGAAAGATCGTGCTTTGAGCTTCGCATAGAAGGGTTATTCAAAACATCGCTGGAAACCTCAGTGCCTGGCATTCTGAACAGTCACACGTTTTTTGTTAACTCATGGCTTTACGTCTCGTTTGATTTGGACGGCTCGTATTTTTTGGCCTGGTTGGCCTTCAGTCGTATTCACTGGCTTCATATCCTGCAGAATATAAACATGATGATGGATTTTACGCATTGTGTCTCTTATTTGTCCCTGCTCTCGTACTCCGGTTTTATATCATGTGCGAGGAAAAAAAGCTGCAGTGGTTATTTGCTGTCTGGTTACTGTACGTCGTTGCCTTCGTGATCCTCATCGGTGTAATCTTTGGTGGATCTGAGCCGATCGAGGAGAAACTCGACAAAGAAAAGTTCTTCGGTCCAAACATTTTAAAGATGACACTTTGTCTGTCTCCTTTCATTCTGCTGCTGTTATTGAGCACGGGAACAGATTCGATTGCTTATAGAGAGCTGATTTGGATGTTGTCGTTACGAATAGAGCTGGATCTCTTCGACGGAGTGGAAATGTTGGACGTTATCATTGAAGAAAGTGAAGACAACAATGCAATTTCTGACAGCTTTGAAAAAGCCATGCTCGCTTTTGTTTGTATCAGTTTCCTGCTGTCCCCGTTGCAACTGATAGAGGTCAAGCTGGATGGATCTGACGATTGGAAATACCGCAAATGTACGATGATCTCCCGAACCACTCTTCAGATCCTTGGTGTCAATTGTGTATTTCTGGGTCTTCGCTTGGCTCTGCTTTCGAAATATGGTAAAGATGCGTCCATATTCATCGCAAAAAATGTTATTATAATTTTCCTTGGCCTTTTCGAGATATGCTCAGCGTGTAAATGTTGTGGCTGTGAACGTGACTCTGATTTTTGATGCTTTTTTTTTTTTCGGTTTTTGATCTAGATGATTGAAATAGACAGTAGGACTGATAATGATGATGAGCCAAGATAGTTACCAACGTTGCTGAAGTACTGACAAGATCTGCTAAGTCTAAGAAGTAATATATCAAACACAGGAGACAGTGTTTCTTTGGGATTTCTTAACACCGAGATGAGAGTTGAAAATACGACGCACAGCGGAGTATTTTTGATGAACTTCGAGGTGTTTGGATAGCCGATAGTCGATACCTCAAATTTCGTCAAAAATACCCCGCTGCGCGTCATATTTTCAACTCTCTTCTTGGTGTTTGGATATCCCGATGAAACACTGTCTGTCGTGTTTGATATATTACGTCAAGCTAGTATCAGCTGAGAAAACTGAATACGCATGCTTGGATGGTCTTAATGTAATAAATTTGTCGAATAGTCTAGTAATTCATTAATGTGGTTTTAGTGTTATAGAGTGACTGGTTTTCATTTGAGGACTGAGTTACATGTCAGTAACAGTTTAAAGCTAAAATTCGTTCCATTTTGATTGTTATTCCTAACTGCATGGTGATACTACATTAATGAGACATAGTTGATATCTTTATTCAACTTGATGCAAATGATTGATGACAATAAATATTATTCTTTTCACGTCGTGTATTCTTTAAGTTATCAAGCGTAGTACTAATTTTAAAAAAGCAGTGCAAACATTTCCTTCGTCTCTCTTCTGGCTGTTTTTATTTCTTATTAAGTAATTCCCCTGATAATAACTGATCCGTTGCCACAATTGTATTAATTTTCTGCTGAAATTAAGGCCCCGTCCCGACTACGCCGTAGAAATTTGAAAACGGCGTTTTTACTCTTAAAACGCATCAAATGTTTCCGTCCACACTACGCCGGAGAAATTTTTAAAACGCAACAATCACCGGTCATTTTCGATTTGTGTATGAGGAAAAACTCGAGCAGGAAAATCACGTGATTATTGTGAAATCATCGTTTTCGAAAAGCTCCGTTTAAAAACGTTTTCCGTCCCGAACTAAAATGCAAAGCAGGCGGTTTCAAATTCCTCCGGTTTGCAGAGCGTTTTCGAAAAGCTCCGCTTTCGTGACGGATTAGTGTGGACGGTAGGCCTAACAATAGAAATAAAGCTGTGTTTTAAAATTTTTCCGGCGTAATGTGGACATAAATACGGGGTTATAGAAAGCCGCTGTGCGAGGTGAACGCAGGTGCCAAGTAACCCTGCGCCTGCACTCAAATCGTTCAGCTGATTCTCCCCACCTGGAAAACCCTTTGAGTCTCTGCGGAGGAGAGAGCACCTTGCGAGTAGAGCCTCTTTTATCTCTTTTTTGAGCGGATATGTGCCGTAAGAAAGGGCTCTGCCTACAGGGTGAGGAGAGAGCTTTTTTTGTGATCTGTGGTGGACTTTGCCCCCAGGTCGCACGGAACTGTCGTTAACGTTTTTTTTAGCTTCTCCTTAAATTCATTCAAATACAACATTTCTCTTCGGTCGATTCGGGTGGGTGCACTGACATTTTTGGCCGACTGACGTTAACTTCCTTCAACAACATTTCGACAAAGCAATGTCAATGGCTGAAAATAAAACACGTTAAAAAATATTAAGCTTATTAATAAAGAAAAATAGTGAAGAAAAAACTCTGAACTCTGTTGAATTCGGATGAGTAACTGTTTGCTTTATGCATTCACACACACACGCACAAGCTTTATACCCACTATATATCAGGCGGTTTCGTTTAATTTATTCCGAATTAATGAAACAAGAAGTATAAGTGATAGAAACCGACGTTTCGGTGCATCCTGCGCCATTATCAAGGTTACGTAATGAATTATAAAAAGTGGTTTGTGAAGAAGCTAAGTTGAAGCGAATTTGCATAAAAGAGTGCCAAGCTAATTACATGAATACTTTAGCACGCAGAGAATCGGACTGTACATTCAGTGCTGGTTTAAGATCTTGAATACACAGCATTTCATTAACAAGGCAGTCAAATTTGTTCGTGCATTTCTTGATTACATTGACGCGTGCTAAGAAATTGTTCGGAACAGCAGTGTTATGTTCTTTGGAATAATGCTTGTAAATAGATGATGCCTTTTGACGGTGTCCCTCAACGCGCATGTGAAGGTGGCCCTTTGTGTACTCGACATAACCTGCATCACAGAGGTCAAAATTGAATAAATAAACAACGCATTGCTGGGTTACGATGTTAGGCTTGGGCTCACGCAAGCTTAGATCTTGTTTAAGCTTACGCCTAGTAAACACGGGTTAGATGGTCTTTTGCTCCTTGCTGCTAAGATCTCTAAGTTGTCGGGAGAAATCTTGGTCTCTTATGACGTCACGTCGCTTTTCACAAATGTACCCTTAGACGAAACAATTGACCTCCTGGCACGCAAAGCTTTCGAGAACAACTGGTTCAATGAAACCTATGATCATTCGTTTTCTCAACGTTACGAATGATGTTTTGCATCGCGCGCGTGCGCATTTAAAAGTTCCGGGTTGATCACTTGTTTGGAATGCACTTCTGACTAAAACGTTACCTATTTTTTTTGTCGCGTTTGAATGAAATTAATGGAGGTTACGAAAAGATCTTACCAGTCGGGATCATTTTTAAGTAATTTAAAGTATTTTAGACTGATGGATTTTACTGCCTGGTTGTGAGGGTGAAATGTGAGGGTGAACGGAATTCTGTCTTTATTTTCCTTCTGTAACGTTTGTAGTGCTGACTGTCGATCAATTTGTTGGGCGCAATGACGGCCCGCTTGAACAACAGAAGCAGGATAGTCACGTTTGTCGAAGAAATCGCACAATTCCTCTGATTTTAAGGAAAAATCAGAGTCATCACTACAAAGACGACGAAGTCTAAGAAACTGAGAATAAGGAATTGAATTCTTGACATGTGATGGGAGTGAAGATGAATACAACAAATAACTATGAGAATCTGTGGGTTTGTAGTGCACACTGGTGCATAAATCGTTGCTTCCGATAGAAACTTTGATATACAGAAATGCTAAAGAAGTATCGGAAATTTCCCAGGCGTATTTAAGAGCAGGATGAAACGAATTGACAGCAGTCAGAAATTGATTGAGGTCCTTTCTGGTAGAGGAGGTAGCGCCGATACAGTCGTCAATGTAGCGACGGTAGAGTTCAGGCTTGGGGCCGTTTTATTGATTGAAAAATTGGTGTTCAATGTAGCCTACGAAAAGATTTGCGTAGCTGGGTCCCACTTTGGTACCCATGGCGACGCCCTTGATTTGTTTAAAATAATTGTCCGCGGATGAAAAACAGTTGAGTGTTAACACTAGTTCAGCCAGGCGGAGCAGTTTTTCCGGGCTTGGTTCCTTAACAGTGCGTAAATCAAAAAAATGTTTGAGGGCTAGAAGACCTTCGCCATTTGGAATGACAGTGTAAAGAGATGCAATATCCATAGTGAAAATGAGTTTGTCTTCGCCCAGGAAATCTAAATCGCGAAAAATGTGAAGTGCCTGTTGACTGTCTTTAACGTATGACGGTAAAGATCTGACGATAGGTGCCATAATTTTGTCTAAATAGCTGGAAATGAGTTCCATGGGGCAACTACAGGCAGAGACGATAGGTCAAACTGGGTTGTTAGGTTTGTGAATTTTAGGTAAAGAGAAAATACACGAAGTTCTAGGAGTGGTAATGATGAGATTGGTAGCAGTAGCCGGCAATTCTTGTTTGACTATAACGTCGTTAATAGTGTTCTTGACAATTTGTTGGTTAGTGGAAGTCAGATCTTTATCGACTTTACAGTAGCGGATCAGGGGGAAGGTGCCCGGAGGGCCCGGCCCCTCCCCCCCCCCCTTATTTTGGGTAGGAAAAGAAGAAAACGACAGAAGGAAGAAAAGTCGGCAGTAAAGTCGGCAGTCCACAGGCCCCCCCCCCCCCCCCCCCCCTAGCTCAAGGCTCAAGGTCTGGATCCGCCACTGTTTTAGCATAAAAAGGGGTGTCAGAAAGTTGCCGCAAAGCTTCTTTTTGGTAGAGGTCGGCCCGCCAAACAACCAAAGCGCCGCCTTTGTCGGCCGCTTTGACAATTTTGTCTTTGCGCTTACTAAGATTTTCTAGCGTCGCCCTCTCTTCGGAGGCGAACTGGCCCTCTGGGGGAGCCTACTTCGATTTTCGAGTCTGAAGCGTCTCGAAATTATCTATGTCCGAGGTGTTAGAATCATCCTCTTTATTACGGAAAAACGCTTTCAGTTGAACGCGGCGAAGGAATTTGTCAACATCTTGCTTAACTCAGAATTCGTCCAGTTTTTTGGATATAGGAACAAAATTCAAGCCCTTACTGAGGACGGATTTCTCTGAGTTGGAAAGCAGAAGATTTTCAGGAATAGTAACCACCGTGTTAAGGCTTTCAAGTGATTAGTCACAAGTAATTTGAGGACATATTAATTGTTGAAGTTTTTGGGCCTTAATTTGATGTAAATGATTAAAAGTTTAGAATTGACCTCCTGAATTCTGGCGCGAATAGATTGCACTAAAATAGCTGGACTGGTTTTAGACAGTTCAGAGCGATAATGTAGAATTTGTTTGTCGAGGTCGTCATGTTTTTGGCACATAGCCCTGATAGTAATCCTCATAATGTTACGTGAAAGAGAATTTTTGAGCATACTGAATTTGGCGAAGATATTGATTAGAATGAGAGAGAGAAGATGCATGAAAATTAGAGCGAAAACCCATAGGAATAACTTTAGAATGAAGGCAACGGCCGATGAAGTTGATGTGACTACAAAACCTAGTTTTAGCGAAGCCGAGAATGGCCAAACGGAAAGCTAGATTTTTGCTAATAGGA